>NC_135093.1:190000-255000 GCF_051107435.1 Chaetodon auriga
GGATCAAAGACTGAAGGAGGATTTTAGGAAAGGGGAAATTCAGAATGAATCTGAACAGACAAAACTCTTTAAAAATTGATCTTACTTCTGATTTCTTGCTTTCCAGACAGCAGAAAGCAAACCACAGAGTATAAAAGACTACAAATTCATTGAAATTAAGTTACCTTTATAGATCACAATTAAGCCACATTCAAGAACGATGGAGAGTAAAATTGTCAGATTTCTGAATGAGGATCTGTCTGAGGCTTTGTTCAGCAGAGGCAGAAGCAAGTTATTCTCGTCTTCGCCCGCTCCAAGCGCTGCTCTTACCTCTAATGTCCTGCTGATTTAAAACTAGAGTTTGTTGGATTAAAGAAATCTTTTCAAGACGAATTTAAGAAAAGAGCCTAGTGACACGGAAACGGTCTTCAGTCGTGTCCTGCTGTCTGAAACTGTTCGTCTGTAAAGTAGAAAATATTTAAAGTGTGGGATTTGAATGGAGATCTGACGGACTCACCGGAGCCCCTCGCCTTGTCCCAAACCACTATCTCAACTTTGTTCTGCATTTCTCTCCTCAGCAGACATGCGCACAGGCTGCCCGTCAGGCCCGCTCCGACTATCAGAACCCGGGCCATGTTAAGCACGGAACCGTAGACCGGCAAGGACTGCAACGGAACTGTATACCGGGTTTTAACTGTTCGAGTCCGGCATGTCTTTGAGCTCCAGAGCGGAAGTTAAATACGCCCCCTGCATTACAAAACCAATGAATGTCGACGGACAACAAAAACTATCCCGGAGTCACTGCGTCAAGTCGGAATAAACACTGGACATCCACCGGACACTGTCAAAATAAATGTCTTATCGCGTCCAAATAAACACCGACCAAAAGTAAGTTGGTTTTTTTTTTTTTTTTTTTTTTTTTTAGATGGATTCATAAAAAGTCAAGGAGCCTAAATTTCAAAGTAAAAACTATTCCTTATCATAGTTTGTTTTCCAGTTTATGTTGGTACTTCAAGTACTTCATTTGAGTTTTTCCACTTTATGTTGTTTTTTATACTCCACTGCAATAACAGTAGCTGCAGTTGACAGTTCATATTTTACAGACATATTAAATTCAGTGCATTATTATAAATAATTCATAATAATAATGATCACAGTGTAACACTTCAGGTGTGAATGAAATCAGAACGTTCCTGAATAAAAAAGGTTCAGAACAGATGAAGGACTTTCTTTGCTCAAGAGGATCATTTCTCTCACAGTTTGCTCGTAAACGTGTTCAATCCGTGTTCGTGAGCTTTTCTTCTTCATCATGATCCCTCCACCTGACAGGTGAGACACAGGTGTGTCCTTTATGAGGCACTGAGCAGTGGACTTCACATGAGGGACGCCGTCTGACGATCCTCCGGATGTGGAGGCAGAGATGGACACAAACACATCGAAAAGGGTTGCTCATCGAATGTATCAAAATAAAGTACAAATGAGAAAATGTATTTCATTCTTATACAAGTAATTTAAAAATACATCAGCATATTGTTTACAAAGTGACATTCAGGACACATGTAGGAGGTGGACTGTGGAGTCAGCGGAGCTTGTTGTTTGGCTTCTGTCAGTCAAAGCCACCACTGACTGAACGGTCAGTCGAAAAGCAGCCAGGAACCGTGAGGTCAGCGGAGTCCTTTTCTACCACATCCAACTTTACAAGCAGCCAGCAACAAAACAGCAGCTTGACGGCAGAATGTGAGACGCACAGAGTTAAACATCATTTAATGTCCAAAAGAGAAAAAAAACAAAAAAACAAAAACGTTCCTGCCTCATACATGAACATCGAGGTGTTTCATGTCTGGGAAAGAAATAACGGGACCTTTGCTGTGCTTTTATTCTGAAGGTGAGTCCTTCAGACTGAAGTTAGCTGTTCGAAACGAGAAAAATCACAAAGACATCCTGAAGTAAAACATTTATTGGTGTTTAATCTCTTTCATTGATCGGTTCTTGTTTTAGAAGGAGTTTCGATCAGAAATCTCTGTGATTGATCAGCGGAAAACAAACAGTTAACAGTTTTAGTTGACCAATCACAGAGAACTCATCCCTCTGACGTCTTTCTTCCGCGTGGTCCGGAACAGACAGTCAGCTGATCGGAGAGAGACGTTTGTGGTCGCAGAGCCGCGGACAGGTGAGTGTTAAACAACCTTATTCACGTGTTATAATCGCTTCTTTACCTGTGCGTCAAGCTGAGCTTTCATGTGAATTTTAACTGTTCAAATCCAAACAAAGATCCGACCGGAAACAGCTGAAGTTCTGTTTCAGCTTCACTTTAATGGCGGCTTTTAAAACGTCTTTTAAACTCAATCAAACTTTATTTAAATGCTTGTCAAAACAGGCCGAAACAACAGACAGAACACCGTTTCCATTCTGCCTGTTTCGGTCAGTTTTCTGTCTGTTTCAGGACAGAAAACAGACAAAGAACAGACAGAAAAAGCAGAAACAACAGGAAGAAGCTGTTTCCAGCCTTGAAACATGCTGGAAACAGCCTTGAAAGAGCCTTGAAACAGGCTGGAAACAGCCTTGAGGTCTTTGGGTGACACCTGCACACATTGTCAGGAGCCCATTAAGACGTCGTTGACATTTTCTGATTGCTTTGTGCTTATTTTACTGCCTCTCAGTTTGGTCAGTAAATGCATCATTACTGAGCGGTTATTGTATGAACCGCCCGTCAGGCTGACTTCAACGAATCAGATCAGCGACCTGTGTGACGCAGCGAATCAAACTCTCGCCGAAGTCTCTGATGTCACAGAAGCAGCGACTCTAACCGAGCTGCTAACGAACGGTGCAGTTGTGAGCTAAACCACGCCCACCCGCCACCGCCAGTAGCTCCGCACTGGACACTGGTCCAGCCACCTCACGGGGTGACGTCATTGCAACCTCCACGCAACCAGCAAACAACATCGCATCCCGTCCATGGCTTCATCAGCAGAAATCCAGAATGACTCACGCTCGATCCAAAGCGCGGCGAGCTCAGCCGCCTCGCCCCGCAGACTTCCTGCCGCTGAGTCGACTCTTCAGGACAATATCAGCTGATCAAAGTCCATCACACCCGCAAACAAGCTGCTCTGACCTCTGAGGGTCACATGATGATGACATCAGTCAGCTGATCAAAGTCAGACACACTGACTGAGTCTTTGTGTGCTTTTCACCTCAATCATTCATCATGTGGTCTGATAACACTGATGACATCACTTCCTGTTAAACTTTAACCTGAAGCTGAAGCTCCTGTCAGTGATGGTGTGAAAGTTACAGCAACAACATCCACCGAACAGCTGAAGTCTTCAATAACTGAGGCAGGCGTGGTCACCTGGAATCACCTGTACAGGTGTGATCAGCTGTGCTGTGTCGTGTCACTACTTGTCTGTTTCTCTGCGTCAGACCTTTGAACGTGTTAATGTTTGAAATGAATGATGAACACATTAATCTGACTGTAGTGTGTGTGTGTGTGTGTGTGTGTGTGTGTGTCAGACTCATGATGTTGTGTGTTGTGGTGTGTGTGTTGATGCTTTCCGGTTTTGTCCTCACTGGACCAACTGACAGCAGATCGTCTGTTCTGAGACTGTCTGACGTCCACCGATGCTCAGATAAACTGCACAAGAAGCTGGACCCTGAAGTGCACATGAACATTGTGAGTACACACAGAGTACACAGTACACACAGTACACAGTACACAGAGTTCAGTGTCCCTCACAGCAGCTCACTGTGTTTCCATCCTTCTGAAACATTGACTGGATGCTTTTTCAGCTCTTTAAATCCTAACCATGCTGCCTTCACTGACCATGCTGCCTTCACTGACCGTGCTGTCAGTGCAGAGCTCACTTCCTCTTCCTGTTTCCTCTGTGGAGGTGATTCTACATCTATTTTCACAGCTTGTTACTGAGTTGTAATACGTGAGACTTCAGTTTCAAGCAGACAGGAAGTTGTTTCCTCAGGTGTTCATAAGCCCCGCCCCCTGCTCTCATGTGGACAGGTAGAGTTTTTCAAAGCTGCGCTAAACGGTTGAACTTCAGGCTCAAGAGTGAAGAGCAAACTGCTCCCAGAACAGCTTCCTCCTCTGAACACAGTATTTGTACTGCAATGTGTCATCATGTCGTCTGTCTTTAAAGTACTGAGTTCAGAGTATCAGTACTTCATACTTTTGACAATATGCAGCACCGTCATGCAGCTACCAATCAGAAGGCCTCATAAGAGGAGAAATATGTGTGTGTGTGTGTGTGTGTGTGTGTGTGTGTGTGTGCGTGTGCGTGCGTGCGTGCGTGTGTGTGTGTGTGTGCAGACAGAGATCGTCAGGTGGTGGGGTTACC
Source organism: Chaetodon auriga (assembly GCF_051107435.1). Taxonomy (NCBI): domain Eukaryota; kingdom Metazoa; phylum Chordata; class Actinopteri; order Chaetodontiformes; family Chaetodontidae; genus Chaetodon; species Chaetodon auriga. Next base: position 194,326 of record NC_135093.1, read on the forward strand.
CTGCAGAGGAACACGAGGTGGTGACGGAGGACGGATACGTCCTGAACGTCAACAGGATCCCACGAGGACTCAAACACACTCCAGGTGAGACTGTGTGAGGACCTCTGTCTGTATGAGGACATGTGAGGACCTCAGACCCTGAGTGCAACACACACACACACACACAGTATGTGATGATTTTTCATATTCATTCATTCATTCCGTCTTTTTTTACTGCATTGAGTGAAATGAGGTAACTGTAGTACTTGTACTGTAGTACTTCAGAGAAACACTCGATGTTTAAATACAAATAAAGTTTTAATGTGTCATTCAGGTACAAAGTACTTCATTAGATTTAACTTTAACCTTGCTGATAGTACTTAGTATTTTGGAGTACATGTATAAGTAGAAGCACAGTACAGTGCATTAATGGAGTATTTTTACATCATAGTACTTGTCCTTTACTGAGTACTTATTCCAGCCCTGCTGCTTTTGGACACGTTTTGTCCTCATTAGCAGTTATTAAGTAGACAGTAGAAGTGACAGAACAGGGACTGGTGGTCTCATGTGTGTGCGTCGTGCAGGTCCGAGGCCTGCAGTGCTCCTTCAGCACGGCCTCCTGGCTGCCGGCAGCAACTGGATCACCAACCCGCCCGCCTCCAGCCTGGGCTACGCGCTGGCGGACGCCGGCTACGACGTGTGGATGGGAAACAGCCGAGGAAACACCTGGTCCAGGAAACACCAGACGCTCACACCAGACCAGGAGGAATTCTGGAGCTTCAGGTGCAAACACCTGTCTGACATCACAACACCTGTGTGACATCATTATGTAGAATGTGTGTCTCCAGAGTGGCAGATAAAATGTATTAAAAGCTGTTTACAGCATGTGCGACAGAAGGAACAGGTGAGGCTCCAGGTGTTTGTACTGTAGTTAAAACAGACAGGTGTTGAGTTCAGGTACCTCTGTCGACCGCAGGTTATTATTCTATCGCATCAGGTGACACAGATGCACACAGCAGACAATAAACACCTATTTTAATTTGATGGAAACTCTGCAGACAGACGTTCAGGTGAGGTGTGACTTAGGACAGGTGAGATACTTCCTGTGTGTGCCTCTGCAGCTATGACGAGATGGCTCTGAAGGATCTCCCAGCTGTTGTAAACCACATCCTGAAGGTGACGGGTCAGGACCAGATCTACTACATCGGACACTCTCAGGGGACCACGATCGGTAACACACACACACACGCGCGCAGGCACGCACGCACACAGACACACACATACACACACACATACTCACGCACACACACTCACACACGCCCGCACACACACACGCACGCGCGCACACACACACACACACTCATACACGCATGCACGCACGCACATTCACACACACGCGTGCAGGCACGCATGCAGACACACACACACACACACACACACACACATACCCACGCACACACACATACCCACGCACACACACAGAGTTTCTAAAATTACAGGTTAACTTCGGACGCTGTATTTGAACCATGTGACATCACTTTGAGAAAAAGTAAGTGACCATCTTCTATGTCTTATTTCCCAGCATTCATAGCGTTCTCCACGCTGCCAGAACTGGCGAGTAAGATCAAGCTGTTCCTTGGTTTGGCTCCTGTGGCGACTGTGTCGTTCACCGCCAGTCCCATGACCAAACTGTCCGTCTTTCCCGAGTTTCTCATCTGGGTAAGAAAGAACACCTGACGAATGACCTGTGAGCGAGTCACTGTCAGGTGACCTGAAACATGGTTATTGATCAATCACCTGATAATGACTGAAAAACTACCAGATAACAAGTTAATGACCAATCAGCTGATGATGAGGTCGATCAGATAAAGTGATTGATTGACTGATTGATTTTTGCTCCATAAAACTGCTGAAGAGGATTTTTAATAATCACTTAATCAGATGATTTATTGATTGACTGTATTTTGTTGTCACCGCCATCAGGATCTGTTTGGTAGGCGGGACTTCCTGCCTCAGAGTCACATGATCGAGTGGTTTGCAGAACACGTGTGTGCGAAGCGGCTGCTCAGCGAGTTGTGTGGAAATGTGTTCTTCATCCTCTGCGGCTTCGACGAGAAAAACCTCAACATGGTTGGTCCCTTTTAGAAATGAGACGCGTCCACGTGTTTCATCGTTTCACCTCATTTCCTGTTTGTCTGACGTCATTTGGACACCTTTTAGAAATGAGACGCGTCCACGTGTTTCATCGTTTCACCTCATTTCCTGTTTGTCTGACGTCATTTGGACACCTTTTAGAAATGAGACGCATCCACGTGTTTCATCGTTTCACCTCATTTCCTGTTTGTCTGACGTCATTTGGACACCTTTTAGAAATGAGACGCGTCCACGTGTTTCATCGTTTCACCTCATTTCCTGTTTGTCTGATGTCATTTGGACACCTTTTAGAAATGAGACGCGTCCACGTGTTTCATCGTTTCACCTCATTTCCTGTTTGTCTGACGTCATTTGGACACCTTTTAGAAATTAATTTTTGGAGCTTTTGACCACATGTCCAGCTGTCCACCTGGACGTCAGCACTCTGTTTGCTGAAGACCAGGAGATGTGGTCAAAAGCTCCAACAGGCAAGAAGCAGATTCCCTATAATTATTTGTCCTTATCTGCGAATGTGTCTCTAGACTCGGACTCCAGTCTACACCACACACTGTCCTGCTGGGACCTCAGTCCAGAACATGGTCCACTGGGCCCAGGTAACACACAGGCACGCACACAAACACACACACACATTGACATCATTCAGCCTCTGACCCGAACACACCTGAACCCTGACACACATGCCGCCGTGGTCTCCCCTAACCCTGAAACCTAAACCAGGTCTGAAGCGTCAAACAGAGACAGAATGTCCTCACTGTGTCTGAAACTAATCAGCTGTTGTTTTCAGGCGGTTCGTGGAGGGAAGCTGACGGCCTTTGACTTTGGAGCAGCAGGAAACATGAAACACTACAACCAGGTGAGACTCTACCTGTACTGATCAGAGTCCCAGCACCTGAGACCTGAGACCTGGGTCCAGTTCTTGAAGTGCACTTTGTCCATTTTTAAGTTCAGGCCCAGAAACACTGACCCTGTCTGTCTCTGTGTACTTCCTGTCTGTGTGTCCTCCATGGGTCCGTCCTCAGTCCGCTCCCCCTCAGTACCACGTCCACGACATGAAGGTTCCCACCGCTCTCTTCTCTGGGGGACGGGATACACTGGCAGACCCCAAAGACGTGGCTGTCCTCCTCACTCAGGTGAGTCCTCTGATCCAGCAAGGTCAGAGGTCACACACACACACACACACACACACACACACCTACCTCCTGTGGCAGACCTGGTCCTGGACTGTGATCCAGACCACATAAAGACATGGTCCTGTTTAATGGACACCTGTAAGAAGCAGCTCCAGACACACCTGTCAGGACAAAACTGTACTTTTCCATTTATTTTTATTCTTCTATTCTGTCTTTGTTATTTATTAATTCTTTTTATTCTCTCTCTGTCTGTCTGTCTGTCTGCAGGTGTCTAACCTGGTCTACCATCAGCACATTGAACACTGGGAACATCTGGATTTTATTTGGGGTCTGGATGCTCCTGAGCTGATGTTTCCCTCCATCCTGAAGCTGCTGCAGGAAAACCACTAGAGGGTGCCACACTGACCGAGTGTGCGTGTGTGTGTGTGTGTGTGTGTGTGTGTGTGTGTGTGTGTGTGTGTGTGTTCAGAGATACTGTAATCATGTACCCACCTGTACTATGGTCAGTGCTTTAGTACAGGTGGGTACATGGCAGGTGAACCAGCATGTTCTGTGGATTTTAACGAAGTTCACAGATGCATTTTATGACCAGCCGACTTCCTCTGTGTGTGTGTGTGTGTGTGTGTGTGTGTGTGTGTATTAGTCTATAATGCTGTGGGGACATAAAACTGTTTACAGTTACATTGTGGGGACTCTCCTTCCTTATGGGGACAAAATGCAGATCCCCCTAATGTGATGAAGGTGAAGGTTTAGGTTTGGGTTTGTCTGCAGGAAATGAATGAATGAAATCTATGGAATGTCTCCAAAATGAAGGAAACATGACTCTGTGTGTGTGTGTGTGTGTGTGTGTGTGTGTTAGTTATAAACTTGAATACTGCTGGTGTGTAAACACCTCGTACACATCAACCACATCACACCATCATGCAGTCGATTTGCAGGTGAACCTCTTGCTGTGCACCTGCTAACCACCAGCGTGCTAGCACTTGTATCACCTGACAAATTACCTGTGAACAAGTTATTGCAAAGTTGTTAGCATAAGCATTAGCTGTGTGTGTCCTGTTGGACTTTTTAACACGTGAATAACCTTTTCAAACTTTTTAAAAAGTGTTTTCTGTCGTACTTTTCTCCAAACCCTCATGTGACCAGTGGAAACGGTGTCACATGATTTATTTCTGTATTTTGTTGTATGAAGTCCTTTTCTACATACAGACTTGCACACTGCCTCATATTTGCTTTTAAGTTCCTCTCCATGTTTTTCAAACGCTCCCTCAAACACACCATCAGCACAGTCTAGAACTTTCTTCAACTTGTAGCTGCTTGTCAGAACTCTTATTGTGAAAATCCTCCTGCGTGTCAGGAGAAGCAGCTCAGAGAACCTGCAGTCAGTGTGATCGCAGCGGCATCTGGTGGCCACCAGAGGGACTGCACCCTCCACACTTCAGCTCCCAGGCTGCTGAGGAGTCTGCGTGGCTAATGCTCATGCTAACGGTAGCATCCCAACAAAGCTCTAATACATTTATTGTTCAGTATTAGTCCTCAATTAAAAGGCCTGTCATCAATTTATGAGGAGCAGCAGCATCCAATCATGTTGCTTAAATTGTGGTGGGTGGGGTTAAACTTTTCTTTGGATCACTGTGACTTTAAAATAATCATTTTTTGTGTTTCTGCTAAAAGTGAACCAGGTTTTAATTCAACCAATAAATTTCATGAATCATAAACGCTGACATGTGACTTTGTTTTAATAACCAAGTTTATTCTGAAATAAAGACTTTAAGAATTTAAGGTCAGATTCTGAAGTTGAATTTGAAATGTAACAGAGGATCTGTATCGTACGTTCTTACGTCGAAGCAGTTTTACTGTGATCATAGTTTCTGATGAGCATTTTTGAATGTTTTCATTTGCTTGTTTCATCTCGAATCGTTTTACTTCTCTTTCACCTGAATCTCGACATGTCTGCGTGTTTAGCACAGACCTGGTGTCAGAGCATCATTAGCCTAGCTTAGCCTGTTTACATTAAACATATACAATTGTAGTACATAAAAAAAAAAAAAAATTTATCCTGTGTGTTGTTTGGAACCAAACAAGACTTTCAAACCACGAGACGTTAAAAAAATCAATGATGGATTGATTTACAGGTAGAAACAGTCAACAGAAGTTACAATTCACCTGAAACTCACCTGTTCAGACTGCACCAATGAAAACGCCTTCGTTATATCTTATTGTTTCCAAATGTAGCACCTGGAGCACTTTAGCATGTTTGACCAAGTTGATGTTTTTGTACGATTGTCGTCACGTTTGTGTTGAATCCACACGGCTGAAGGCAATTTTTGTAAGTAATTTTGGATAAATGCATCAACGACATAGAAGCAATGCAAATGATCAACAGAAATTTCCAATCACAATGGAAATGTCATGTAACAGAACAGAGGAGACGTGTTTCAGGTTTGTCTCCATCTTCTTGTCGTTTTGTCCGGAAATGTTAAAGCGAGTGGAAAAAGTGTCAGCATGAGAATATTTCATCCACCAAAAGAATTTCTCCTGGAAGCGGATCAATTCTGTTTTCCAGCACATTTATTCGAAAAGAAAAGTTCTTTCAGGAAAATTCGACTGACTAAACTGAAGACCAAAGGACTCATACTAAACTCAAGTCTAAAGTTAGCACTTGTCCTTAATTAATTTAGATTTTTATTTATCTTGTTTTCAAGTCGTGTAATTCATTTCCTGTCTCGTATGTGTCAGTCAGTGGGGGAGAACGATGTAGTCCACACTTCAGTAAACTTAATAAACTTTAGCGTTGACACACAAACATGGTTCGTCAGCATTTTGTTTTCTTTATGTTTGATGTCGAAGCTTTCGACCTCCAACTTTGACGTAAAGGCAGAAAAAGAAACTTTTCGGCTGGTGAAGACTTTAGTGACGCATCAATCTTTTGCTAGGAAGCATCTGTAGCCCCGTGCAATCCACAGCATCAGCTGTGTAAACAGGAAGTCACTGTAGCATCACGAGCTAGCAGAACTTCCTAAAGTGACAGTTTCAGAAACAGTTTTTAGCTCAAAGCTAAATCTTTGTAAGTGTAGATATTCTATAGTATCTGGTTATGCTGAGCTAACTGATGTCGTTTACTCATTCAGTCAAATGTTGTGAGCATAACATTTGTAATTTGAGGTTTGTTTCTTAAAATCTTCCAAATTAAATCATCATTAAACAGAATTGATCAAGTTTTAGTTCAAATAAACGTTTGAGGACAAGTTCACTGAAATCTGAGCACCGACACGTTTTTTCACTCGTTATAAGAACATCAGTTACTAAAGTGACTTTTATGTCCTCCTGTCCCGGTCTGTCTCTCTGTCCTCCTGTCTGTCTCTCTGTCTGTCTGTCAGTGTGCCTTTTTCAGCATGTTGACGATCTTCTTGAACTTCAGCCTGGTGGCGATGTCCAGCGGCGTTTCTCCATCCTGTAGAACAAGAAAACATCAGGATTCAGACTGAAGATGTCTCATCATGTCTCAGGAAGTTTGGTGTCGTGATGCGTTTATGAACATACATTGTTTTGGATGTTGGTTTCAGCGTTTCTTTCCAACAGCAGAGGAACCAGACGATGACTTTTCCTCTGACAGACATAATGAAGAGCTGTGTTTCCCTTCTGGAGAAAACAGAAAAGACAACGTCCAGTCACTTTGGACATGATGGCAGACAAATCCTGAAGATGTATTTTTAGTTAAGACTCTGAATGCAGAACTTCTAACAGAATATTTCTACACTATGGTATTTGTCTTCCTATTTCCCCCTGTGTCTTCCTGTTTCCCCCGTGTCTTCCTATTTCCTCCTGTTTTCCTGTTTCCATCTGTATCTTCCTATTTCCCTGTGTATCTTCCTGTTTCCTCCTGTGTTTTCCCTGTTTCCCTGTGTCTTCCTGTTTCCTCCTGTGTTTTTACTGTTTCCCTGTGTCTTCCTGTTTCCCCCTGTATCTTCCTGTATCTTCCTGTTTCCCCTGTCTCTTCCTGTTTCCTCCTGTGTTTTCCTGTTTCCCCCTGTATCTTCCTGTATCTTCCTGTTTCCCCTGTCTCTTCCTGTTTCCTCCTGTGTTTTCCTGTTTCCCCCTGTGTCCTCCTGTGTCCTCCTGTTTCCCCCTGTGTCTTCCTGTTTCCTCCTGTGTCTTCCTGTTTCCCCCTGTATCTTCCTGTATCTTCCTGTTTCCCGTCTCTTCCTGTTTCCTCCTGTGTTTTCCTGTTTCCCCCTGTATCTTCCTGTATCTTCCTGTTTCCCCTGTCTCTTCCTGTTTCCTCCTGTGTTTTCCTGTTTCCCCCTGTGTCCTCCTGTGTCCTCCTGTTTCCCCTGTCTCTTCCTGTTTCCTCCTGTGTTTTCCTGTTTCCCCCTGTATCTTCCTTTATCTTCCTGTTTCCCCTGTCTCTTCCTGTTTCCTCCTGTGTTTTCCTGTTTCCCCCTGTGTCCTCCTGTGTCCTCCTGTTTCCCCCTGTGTCTTCCTGTTTCCTCCTGTGTTTTCCTGTTTCCCCCTGTATCTTCCTGTTTCCCCTGTCTCTTCTGTTTCCTCCTGTGTTTTCCTGTTTCCCCCTGTGTCCTCCTGTGTCCTCCTGTTTCCCCCTGTGTCTTCCTGTTTCCCCCTGTATCTTCCTGTATCTTCCTGTTTCCCCTGTCTCTTCCTGTTTCCTCCTGTGTTTTCCTGTTTCCCCCTGTATCTTCCTGTATCTTCCTGTTTCCCCTGTCTCTTCCTGTTTCCTCCTGTGTTTTCCTGTTTCCCCCTGTGTCCTCCTGTGTCCTCCTGTTTCCCCCTGTGTCTTCCTGTTTCCTCCTGTGTCTTCCTGTTTCCCCCTGTATCTTCCTGTATCTTCCTGTTTCCCGTCTCTTCCTGTTTCCTCCTGTGTTTTCCTGTTTCCCCCTGTATCTTCCTGTATCTTCCTGTTTCCCCTGTCTCTTCCTGTTTCCTCCTGTGTTTTCCTGTTTCCCCCTGTGTCCTCCTGTGTCCTCCTGTTTCCCCTGTCTCTTCCTGTTTCCTCCTGTGTTTTCCTGTTTCCCCCTGTATCTTCCTTTATCTTCCTGTTTCCCCTGTCTCTTCCTGTTTCCTCCTGTGTTTTCCTGTTTCCCCCTGTGTCCTCCTGTGTCCTCCTGTTTCCCCCTGTGTCTTCCTGTTTCCTCCTGTGTTTTCCTGTTTCCCCCTGTATCTTCCTGTTTCCCCTGTCTCTTCCTGTTTCCTCCTGTGTTTTCCTGTTTCCCCCTGTGTCCTCCTGTGTCCTCCTGTTTCCCCCTGTGTCTTCCTGTTTCCTCCTGTGTTTTCCTGTTTCCCCCTGTATCTTCCTGTTTCCCCTGTCTCTTCCTGTTTCCTCCTGTGTTTTCCTGTTTCCCCCTGTGTCCTCCTGTGTCCTCCTGTTTCCCCCTGTCTCTTCCTGTTTCCTCCTGTGTTTTCCTGTTTCCCCCTGTGTCTTCCTGTTTCCTCCTGTGTTTTCCTGTCTCTATATGTATGTGGAGTGGGTGTGGCTTCCCTCCTGGCTCCAGACACTGCTCTTCCTGCACAGCTGCCATCAATCAGCTCATCACCTGTCTCAGCCTACACACTTGCTGTTCATCAGCCAGATTGTTGTTTCCGTCATGTACTTGTACTAACTGTCTTTTCCTTCCTCATTCTTCCTTCCTGCTCACCAGCCATCCCACCTCAGCAGGTACGATGCAGTAGACCAGTCCAGCATCATCTGTGTCCTGGTTGTGTTGGGTGAGTCCACTTTCTGAACAGAATCTGACAGTATTTCCACTTTCACTGAAGTAAAAGATCTGAGTACTGCTTCCACACACAGATGTTGGGAATCACTGTAGTTGAGAGACCCTGTGTCCTCATTTTTCACATTGCCAGTTTTCATCATGGGAATTAATCATTTGTTTTAATACAAAATATGTTAATTTAAAGAACAATGAGCCCTAAAAACAACCTTTTAAATCTGGACATTAGACATTCATGTATTAACTCAAACAAACAGCTGATCAGTTGAGATCCACCAGTTGTTTCATCCTCCCATAGTGGCTCAATCTGGCCATAAAAGTCACTACGTTTCCTTGATCACCAGGAGTCATATACACAAACGTTTAATAGTCTCTGAAATGTCTCAGTTTGAAGTCTTCAGAGTCCTCAGTCTCTGGTCTGAGAGAAATGTACAAAGTATCCCAAAGTATTTCCTGAGTCACTGGAAGCTGCTCGACTCATCACGCTGTTATGGAAACACAACAATCTGAACTTTGAACATCGTATTTAAAAAGAGGTTCTGGAGCAAAAGTTTCTTCAGCCTGTCAGTAAAAGACGCAGCTCTGTGAAAAGCTTTTAAAGCTGAAACTTTAGTGGGAAACCTGGAGGTGAGACGAGACTTGAAGCTCTTCATGAATCCTTCAGTCTGAACACAAAGCTCTTCCTCAGTCCTCAGTAGTTAAGTGGTTTCTAACCAGTGATTCATCAGTTTCACCTTCAAAACTAAAGAAATGTCTCAGCTGGTAAAGACTTTACTGTTCCATTAATCTGTTGCTATGAAACATCTGTAACGCTGTCCAATCAGCAATCAGCTGTGTAAACAGGAAGTCACTGTAGCATCAGAAGCTAGCAGAACTCAATAAATCTTAGTAAATGCTGGTATTTGTCTCATTTCTGTCTGCATACATGGAGAAATCTGTGTTTCACAGTTACTAGCATTCATACAGTTTATAATGATAGGGAAATATGTTGTTAAGCTAAGCTAACTGCCATTATTTACTCATTTAGTCAAATGTTACGTCAGCATTTATCGAGTTTCAGCTCAGACATGCCGACTCGACTACAAATGACCTCTTTCACTCTGAACGAGTCAGATATTAGCATGCTAATATTAGCTTTTAGCAGGTGGTTCATTTAGCTACACAACAGTAAATATTCACATGAAAGCTAAAGAAAGACTCACGTAGTCGACAGCATTGATGTTCACACTGCTGCTCAGCAAGGCCTCCATCAAAGCCACGTTGTGCCTCTGTTTCTGTAACTACAACACACACACACACAGACACACACAGACGCACACACACATTCATCATTGGAAACTTCATGTTTTGAGTTTCATGTTGCCTGAAAACAGACTTCACCTTCTCTAGTGTTGCTGTGGATGTCACTTCAGCTCAGGCTGAAACATCACAAAGCTGTTTGTGGTAAATGTGCTTCAGACGTTCATGGTCTCCTCAGGATGAACTGTAATAACTAATGACACTCCCATCAGCCTCAGCTGGACTCTGTGTTTACTGCTAATTAGCTAATGTTAGCATGCTAGCATGTTAAACTAAGATGGTGAACATAGTAAACATTAAACCTGTTGAACATTACCATATTAGCATGCTGATGTTAGCATTTAGCTCACAGATCTGCTGTGTCTCAGTGCAGCTCACACATCTTAAGTCCTGGTCACACTTAAAACTCTTTAAAGCCAGAAAGTTCACAGCAAATTTCATTCACATCAGTATGGTTCTTCAAATGGTGGCTCGTATAGTTTATCAGCTGTTTTGCTAACATCCAGTTTTATTGAAGCCCCTCTGTCAGAGTTTAAACTCCACAGCAGAGACCTGGTTCACACACAGTGAGGAGACAGAGGACGTCATGCTAAAACAGCTGTTAATACACTGGAGACTTATTGTGCTGTTAGCCACCGAGCTAATGAGCTAAGTGGCAGAGCTTTATTTTGGAGGTCTCTCTGGAGGGTGCATCACGTTGCAGGCAGACAGACCTACTTTGTATTTTTCGTCATGAATATGTTGCTATTGAATGAAATGGAAACTGTCAAAGGGAGCAAACAAAACAGTCAACAGAACATAGCAAGTTAGCATTTAGCGCATCAGCTAAAGAAGTTTAGGAATGAACCTCGCGAGTCATCAACGTTCAGTTAACACTTTGTGGTGGGACATGTTTGTGCTTGATGGAGCGTACCATGAGGAAGTAGCCGAGCAGCAGGATGGGCATCAGGATGGAGATCATGAGATAGTCCAGCAGGGAGAAACTCCTCCTGGACGCGTAGTGAAGGCAGGTCCTCTGCTTCTGAGACACAGACAGGTACGTTAGTGACAGCAAGCACAGCTGACAGGAACCTGATGACATCAGCGGGTAAAGGCACCTTATTGGTCAGGTGGACGTCCGCCTCATTGTCTAGCAGATACTGGACCACTTTCAGGTTTCCACGGCGACAGGCTGCAATGAGGGGTGTGTCCCCGGTGTGTTCCTCCTGAACATTCATGTGGGTGGGATCTTTTTTGAGGAGGTGATACAGCTGATGGACGTCTCCATCATACGCTGACTGACAGGCCGGCTGAGGAGGAAGAGGAGAGGGAGGAGGAAGAAGAGACAGTCAAAAATTATAGAAATGAAAGTCATATTAAAATCTGTACCCTCATGGACCTGAGACCCTCGCAGGCTTCAGACCCTCACGGATCTGAGACCCTCGCAGGCCTCAGACCCTCATGGACCAAGAGAAGAATTTAATTTCTTCAAAAGTGATGAAAAAGAAACGACCTATTCTCCAAAAGACGTCAGACAGAGATTAACAGAACTCGTAATGTAACACTGACGGCTTTCAAGTGTTTCGGCCCATTTTGGATGTTGAGCTGAACCGATGGACAAATGTGAGATCACGGTTCTGAAAAAAGGTCAGTTACTGCATTTTATTGATCAGAAGCAGATCAGCTGAAGCTCTGATGGATCGTGTCTGCAGCACTCGATCAAACTGTCGTCCAAACGCTGCACAAACAGCTTCGTTGTGTTTTCTCTTTGCGGGTGATGACACTTTATCAACTTTACAGTATTTATTACTTCAGTTCTGTTTGAATGCAGTACAAACAATATTTTCACTGCTGGTCACAAGAATCTGTCTGGAGACACGAAGCCTCACAAATATTTGAGATTTGGATCATTTTTCTGTCCACATGTTTCTGTTGATCGTTTCCAGCTGAGACTAAAGCTGCTGTTTGGCTGCAGAGCAGAGACAATCTGTGAGAGGAGTCCTGGACAGAGACGTCCCCCATCTGTCCTACACAGGAGCAAGACCGCTAGACTGAAACTGTAAACCACAACCTGCATGATTTATGTCTCTGTGAGTGATTACTGCAACATGTTAGCAGCTCCTGCTAGCAGTGAGCTCGTGGAGGCTGGACTGGATCACTGGATCACTGTGATCCTGAAGAGAACTGAAAAACATGAGGTGTGTCTATCTTTGATTTCTACGTGGATTTATGGAGACCTCCTCGTCGCTCCACACAGATCTGAAAGGATTCATGCTGGAAGTGATTAGACATGATGAGGTCACAAGTTTCATGGACGACATCATCGATTTCTGGTTTTATCCACAAAACAACAGTAACACCTCAGACAGGAAACACTTCCCCCTCCTGTTTTAATAATACTAACAAAAATTTGATCACGTCATTGTGATTCGTCCAGGTGATGCTGTTTGAGGAGATGTTTGATCTTCTCAGATGTTTGATTTGCTGCTTTTCCTCTCAATGATCTGAATGTGTTTGTAATAATGTGGAGGAGACACAATGATCTACAGAGAGCAGAGACAAGAGGACAACAGACACAGAGACACAATGATCTACAGAGACCAGAGACAAGAGGACAACAGACACAGAGACACAATGATCTACAGAGAGCAGAGACAAGAGGACAACAGACACAGAGACACAATGATCTACAGAGACCAGAGACAAGAGGACAACAGACACAGAGACACAATGAGCTAAAGAGAGCAGAGACAAGAGGACAACAGACACAGGATACACTTTACTGTACTGCAGTACTTTCACTTTCAGTACCTGAAGTACATTTATACTGACACACTTTTACTGAAGTAACGTTTTCAATGCATTAACAGAGTATTTGTGGTATTAGTACTGTAGTTAATAATCTGAATATTTCCTCTACTACTGAGTAAAAGTACTTTGTTACTTTCCAAACCTCTCTTCTGACTCACTGTTGTGTTTTGTTGATGTACCTGTTCGGTTTGTGTCTCAGGTGAGTTCAGTCTGAGCTGAATCAGATTCTCACCTGCTGAACTCAGATCGATGAAATGAAATAAATTCCCATTTTTAAAGTTTTCAAAGACAGAAAACAGACGCTTTGTCTGCTTACCTCTGAGTAAACCAGCCCCATGACCGCCAGCTGGAACACACCTGAACAGGGCAAGCCACCGACAGCGTCAACAGCATCACTTCCGCTCCCACATTGCAAAATAAAACACTTTGCAAAACAGACTCGCAGGTACATCTTCTTTTTCAATATCTGCTCTCCTAAATATTGAGTTGTATTTTGAGTTGCTTCATTTATTTATCGCCAGCATAAATAAAACATAAATCAGATCATTTTGATGATCTTTAATGAATTAAGTCACAAACAAACTAATTTTATTCATATTTGCAGAGACGGTGATTTCACACAAACTGGAATAATAAACAATAATGAATAGATAATAAACAACATATTTTATTTTTGACACTTCATAGACTATTAAAGCTTTCAAAATATTATCGATCATCTTCAATAAAGAGACTTTACACACACTTAAATACTTTAAAGAATTCATATTGTAATATCATGCATGGAAATGACTTTTATTTTGTAATCCGTACTTCCGGTTAACGTCTCACTCTGTGTAACTTCACTGATCATCGTCAGCGAGGAAACACCTGCACAAAGGGACCGAATTCTTATTGAAACTGTTTCATGGATTCACCGTGTTTCTGTTGATCAGCTGACCAATCAATCAATCGAACTCTAAACCTGGAGACTTTTAGAAACAACAGTCTGCTGCTCTGAGACAAGTTGACACAAGCTGCAGAGAGCAGGAAGTGCGTCACATGGAAAATCAGCCTGCGGCAAAAAACCAAAAACCAAGAAAGCAGAAAGTGAGCTGAGTTCATCACAGTCTGCAGTTTGTCTCTTAAAGGACAGAAAAAAAAACTTCATCCGTTTAAATTCTGAACAACAAACAAAAAGTTTGGAGACGTGATGACGATCAGAGTCCAGCAGAGGGACAAAGAGACAGACGACGAGGACACAATGACGAAGGCAGCGGTGGCCACACCTCACACCTGAGATTGGTGTCAGGAAAATGCGTCAGAGTGAGACAGCATCTTTGATTTACTGCTGTCTATGGCAGCAGCGGGGCGCATGCGCACAGCCCTGTAAAACCGGAAGGTGTGAGTGAGTCATCGTCGCTCACAGAGGATCTTTGAGCTCCACCATCTCTGCCATCGGTCGGTGCTGAAGCAGCAGCAGCCGAAGGTTTCAGCCATCTTCTCACCTGTTTTTGAACCCTTCCTCATCGGAACCGGGTCCGCCTGTAGTCCTGGGACTAAGTCCAGGTTGAACGTGAAGGGACAGGTTGTAACCCGGGTTACTCCCGCTCCGTGCTGCACACGTGACCCGGTGATGCCGACAGGTTGTGGACGTCAAACCGACAACAAACCGGTAAATTGGTTCACTGATGTTCCGGAGCTTTCTGTCTGTTTGTCTCTGACTTCCTCTCCTCGGTCCTCTGCCTGCTGTCAATCATTTTGTGTTGTTCAGGCGAAACAAGGACATCTGACCACTGACTTCCTGCTTCACTTCTCACACACCTTTCAGATTTCATTCATTTCCTGTGAGAAAACGTGAAAAAATGTTTTGGATTCGCTGAATCCTTATTAGATCAGTTAAAAGAGCATTTAAAATATGAAAAAAAAAAGTTTTTTAAAGGGAAAGGAGCCGTCAGTGACGGATTCACCTGAAGCGTTTGAGTTCTTTTACCTGTGACACACCTGAAATGAAAGTTTGCCCACATGAAGGCTGAGCAGAGCTCTACCTGAGACCACAGAGGATCCAGAATCCTGTGGTCCAGAGTCCAGGAGCTGTCCCCACACGGAGTCCTGTCTCACAGCTCCTCATTCAGCTCCTCATTCTAACAAGGAGGCACAGCTGAGGAGAGCAACTCAGAGCAAAGGAGAGACTGATCTTTGACCTCAGTGAGGAGGCGTGGTCCGTCGACCTCGTCACCAGGTGTGACTCATCCTTTTAAAAGGTGTGATTGGTGGATAAGAAGACGTTCTTAGTGACTGTGGACGGTGAACTCGATCGAGCTCAGTCTGTTCAATGAACAGTCATACTTTAGAAGAACCTTTGACATCACAGGTCTACCTGCACACTCACCTGTTCACATGCTTGCAGCTGATCTGTTCATTAGCTTACGTTTGTTAGCGTGCTGCTAACGTTAGCATGTGATCTATGTGATGGTCCGTAACGAGGAAAAATGTCTCAGCTTCCATCAGTTTTTGTGATTGTTGTCCAGCTCATAGAAGCAGCTGTTGACTGACAGAACTCTGCACCAATCACAGCAGCAGGAAGCCGCTGAGTCCATGCCTTCAGTGACCTGCAGGTGGAGACACCCAGTGGACACGAGGTGAACTGCGCCTCAGTATTCAGCTGTGATTGTTGGTGCGATGGCTCTGCTGATAAAGGTCAGGACAGACCAGAGTCTTCATCACTGCTGTCAGATGTCTGAGTGTTTTCATCTCTTTCCTTTCTGCTGTTCATGTGTTGGTGGAGATGAGATGGAGCACAAACATCATCCCTGCACCGTCTGATCTGTGGAGGCTCATTAACTCTGTGACATTCACTGTTTGGAGAAGATTTCTCCTCCTCTGTCCTCCATTTCCTCCTCTTCTTCAGAAACTCTTCAGCCTCCTCAGAGTCCTCCTCTCTGCTCCTCACAGTTTGTCACCTGAGGAGATCTCTGAAGGCCTGAGACGCTCTGTGAAGAACTCTGATCTTCACCAGGATCTTGTCTGAAGCTGCTGCTGAGGTGAAACTCCTTCAGGTGTTCGGTGAGAAGCTTCAGGACGTGAAGAGTCAACAAAAGGAACCGAAGACATTTACTGTTTGATGAGGAACCAGCTGATGATTCTGAAGCCGACAACCTGAAAGCACTGAGTTCAACACTGAGTCAAGACTGACTGAGCCAGACCTGGAGAACCATCATCATCATCATCTGACATCAGACGTCTCACCCAACAGAAGCAGGTCCATTGCAGATCTTATTACAATATATATGTGGAATAATTTGGTTTGGCCCTGAAGGATGTGATAAGAACTGAAATGCCCTCCATAGGAAACACGTTCTCCAGCTCTGCGCTGTGGACATCTGGTCTTTATGACACGAGGCAGTGGAAACACTACTGCTTTTGTCCACAGGTGTCGCCAAAATCAAAAGGAGACGAACGTTTTTTGTAGTTGATTCAGATGGTTTGTTAAAAATCCCTTCAGCTGAGCTGTAAGAGTCCTCAGCATAAAACAATGTGGGAATTATTCTGATGCTGATTAAAGGGCACATTTCTGGTTCCTTGAGGTGCTGATTCAGACTTACTGGTGACCAGTTTCAGGTCTGACAGGATCCAGTCTGTGTTTCCTGTCCAGCTGTTATCATGTGTGAAGTGAAGGAGGTCAAAGGTCGTTCAGCGGCACAGCGAATGTGGACGAGCAGGATGTTTGAGTGACGACATGAACACACCTGAAACACCTGAACCTGCTGGGCTGAGCTGTGTCACCGACTCACAGCAAACACCTGGAATACCAAACGTTTTAATGGTTCCAATGGTTTCATTTGTCAGACACTCAAAGAACGTGTCATGAACTGAACAGACCCAGACCCAGAACCAGAATCAGATCTCAAGGACACCTTGAACTGTGGACTGAAGTCCACTGTGGACGTGTCCTGTGACGCTGATCCAGTGTGTCCTGTGCTGCAGGAGATAAGAGATGAAGCGTCTTTAATGAGCAGGGAGACAAACGGGTCCAATCATGGCTGCCGCTCAGGTATGTCCTGACGGAGACAGGTGGAGGACGTGTCGTGAGACGACCTCTGATCGAGTCGTTTGATAAACATCACGTCATCAGTCACAGAGCGAATCAGAGCTCCGGTGAAGAGTGGGAGGTCGTCTTCGTCTCTGTTGTTAGGGTGGATGACTCACTGGATGGTTAGTTACGAGTTGTCATGGTAACCATGGACCAAATTGAAGGACAGGCGGGAGTGATGAGAGGCTCATGGGAAATAAAAGGCCCACTCTGATTGGCTGCTGACTGTTAGCTGTAGCCACCGTGTTAGCAAAAGAAGCATTTCACCCAAGACTCGTCTCTGTCTCCCTGCAGTGAAGCATCATGGGAGGTGGCAGATGGAGGAGCCGGCCGTGGGCCGACCAGAGCCTGTGACACACATACACACACACACACACACACACAGTAACACACACACACAGACACTCTCACACACATATGCACGATGGAACAAGGCTTCAGCTTAAATGCGCTGGTGAGTGAACTCTGTGTGTGTGTGTGTGTGTGTGTGTGTGTGTGTTTGTTTCTGTGTGTGTGTGTTTGTGTGTGTGTGTGTTTGTGTGTGTGTGTGTTTCTGTGTTGTGTGTGTGTGTGTTTCTGTGTGTGTGTTTCTGTGTGTGTGTGTGTGTTTCTGTGTGTGTGTGTGTGTGTGTGTGTGTTTCTGTGTTGTGTGTGTGTGTTTCTGTGTGTGTGTGTGTTTCTGTGTGTGTGTGTGTGTGTGTTTCTGTGTTGTGTGTGTGTTTCTGTGTGTGTGTGTGTGTGTGTTTCTGTGTGTGTGGGTGTGTGTGTGTGTGTTTCTGTGTGTGTGTGTGTGTGTGTGTGTGTGTGTGTGGGTGTGTTTCTGTGTGTGTGTGTTTCTGTGTGTGTGTGTGTGTTTCTGTGTTGTGTGTGTTTCTGTGTTGTGTGTGTGTTTCTGTGTGTGTGTGTGTGTGTTTCTGTGTGTGTGTGTGTGTGTGTTTCTGTGTGTGTGTGTGTGTGTGTGTGTGTGTGTGTTTCTGTGTGTGTGTGTGTGTGGGGGGGGGGTGTTTCTGTGTGTGTGTGTTTCTGTGGTGTGTGTGTGTGTGTGTGTGTGTGTGTGTGTGTGTGTGTGGGTGTGTTTCTGTGTGTGTGTGTTTCTGTGTGTGTGTGTGTGTGTGTGTGTTTCTGTGTTGTGTGTGTGTGTGTTTCTGTGTGTGTGTGTGTGTTTCTGTGTTGTGTGTGTGTTTCTGTGTGTGTGTGTGTGTGTGTGTGTGTGTGTGTTTCTGTGTGTGTGTGTGTGTGTGTGTTCACACATTGTGCTGTAGTTGGGGGGGTGGGGGTGGGAGATGCAGACCTTCAAATTAAAAGCTCACAGACTGTAACGTTAAATATGTGAAACTGAATAAATGACAGAAATAAATGAAAAAGCAAAGAAGTTTTTGACGCGTCCATTGGAGGTGACTTCATTAAGAATGAACCAGTAAAACCACGGGGAGGATGTGGCGTCAGGAATTAGTCAGGACCCAAACCCTCCGTGAAGCGACCTGTTGTTTGGACACTTGAGTGTTTTCATTCAACAGATTCCACTAAAGAAGACGAGAGAAGTGGTTTGTTCAGCTTTGATCTGTAGATTATCCAGTTTTATTCATTTCCTTCCATTGTTTCAGTTCTTCTCTTTTCCTTCTCTTCTTCCTCTCCTCCTCCTCCTCCTCATTCCTTTCCTTTTCCTCCCTCCTTTACTTTGTCTTTCCTTGACTTTCTTCTTCTCTCCCATCCTTACATCCTCCAGCTCTCCTTGTTTCCTCCCTTGCTTCCTTCAGTCATGGGTTCATTTCTTCTTTCTTCCTCTTCATCGTCCATCATTTGATTCTCATCAGGTCTTTCTTTTTGGCTTCACCTCCTGAATAGAAAGCGTTCGTTGGACAGAGGAGTGTTTCTCCTCCTCCACACTTAGTCCAACAGCTGATCATCAGAACAAACGCTGCATTCAGGCTCCCAGCGGGGACCGTAAATCTCAGTTTCCTGCCTGACAACACAGTTCAGCTCAGCTGTTCTGATGTCACAAACTTGCTTTTCAGTGGTGGAATGTAATCAGGTACTTTACTCAAGTACTGTTCTGAAGTACAAATTTGAGGTACTTAAGTTATTTTAATTTTATAATACTTCATACTTTTACTTTTTACTCCATTACATCTGTCTGTCAGCTTTAGTTACTCTTCAGATTCCTTCCTGTCCAGTGAAAAGCTCGTACCTCCAGGTGTGTTGATGCCGAATGTTTGTGCTGAACTGAAGGATGAAGAGTTCCTTCATGTCTTCTTCAGCTCAATAAACTCTTTAAAAAGCCTCTTGGATCAGCTGAAAATGCATCTGCACAAAGCTGAAAACAGCCTGTCTGAGATACGTGGTTCTCAATTCAGTTCAATTCAGTTTTATTTGTACGGGGACAAATCACAACAGAAGTTGTCTCAGGACACTTTCCATATAGAGCTGGAGCAGACCAAAGTCTTCATCTACAGACCCAGCAGTTCCCTCATGAGCAAACCCTTGGCGACAGTGGCAAAGAAAAACTTCCTTTTAACAGGCAAAAACCTCAGGCAGAACCAGGATCAGGGTGGGCGGCCATCTGCCTCGACCGGGTGGGTGAGAGAGAGAGAGAGATGCAATCACAGTGCCAGCGGCAGTGGATGTACTAGTATCAGTTGCAGTGGATGTCAGGCTGGGGGCTGTAGTCCACAGTCCAGACTCTCACAGGACGGCCACGCAGCAGACATATGATGGTCTTATAGAGTATGGCGCACTGTTGTCGATTAAAGGTGCAACTCATTCTGGATAAAGATTGTTGATATTTGCCACATAGCACCATTCTAGCCAATCAGCAGCAGGCGCCGTTCATGTGCGTGCGCGGGACGACGGGACTCTAAATGTGGCTTGCTAACATGTAGTTTCTCTGTGAAGAAGGAGAGATGGTGATCTAAAGAATCTTTCTCCACCTCTAGGTAACTTTATTTTTACCCAAGGGTAGATTTGGCTGCAGGTAAAAAGAGAGTGGGCTGCTTTCACACACACAGACAACATTTACGACATTGACAGTGACATAACAATGACAACAGTGCTCCAGACATAGAAACATGGATAAAGAGTATACAAGAAGTTATTGGTATCAAAATACAGAGGATACAATACAGAATAAAAGCCATCGTGGCAGATACAAAAAGCTAGGCTAGAATAAATAAATAAATAGATTAAAAAGGCTGTACAGTCCATAAGTAAGTTAGTGTGTAGTCCCACAACAGCCTAATCGCTATTTTACATTTTGATAGCTGAGGGAACAAAACTACCTCTGTATCTCTTTGTTTTGCAGACAGGCATTTTGTGCCTGTGGCCTGATGGGAGAGGCTGAAATTCACCATATAGTGGGTGGGATCCATCTTCTAAGATAGACCCAACTAGCCTCTGTAGCTGCCTAGTATGTAGGGGTTCAGGGTTCAGCTGTGACTCAAGCTGTGGCACTTTTAAACCAGTTCAAACTTGCTCGACCTGAAGGTGAATTCAGAACGCAGTTAGGACAAATAATGGGACAAATTTAGTACTGCAAAATACTGCATGTTCATTTAGGGTTAGGCACATGAGAGCCAACAGAACAAAAACAGTACCATAAATCACGGCACACTGTGGCGTCATCACACTCTGAGTTGTGTTTGCATTGTGCAGAAAAAGCTGGCAGCAGAACCGGACTACACGGACGTGTCGCTGACGGCGGCCGAGCGCGTGCGGGCGCTGGGGAAGATGGGATGCTGCGTGGAGATCAACGAGGACATCGCACCGAGACGCTACCTCCGCTCTGGAGTGGAGATGGAGCGCATGGCGGCGGTGTACCTGGAGGAGGGCAGTCTGGAAAACGCCTACGTCCTTTACACCAAGTTCATCACGTGAGACACACAGCTCACCAACTTCTTTATATTTTTGTTGTATTTTCACTAAAAACACACTGAAAGTTTGTGACGTGGTCGTTGAAACGCTGCTGTGTTCGTGTTTCAGTCTGTTCGTGGAGAAGCTGCCGGCTCACAGAGACTACCAGCAGTGCAGCGTCCCAGAGAAACAGCTCATCATGAAGGTACCTGCACGTCCTTACACACATCGCTAATGCTAACATTAGCATGCTCACAATGACAATGCTAACATGTTTAGCATGTTTAATGTGTTAACATGCTAACATAAGCTAGTTAGCAGTAATGCTAATGGGAGTGTCTTTATACTATGAGTGTTAGTCAATGCTCGGTGTTTGTTCGTAAACATGAACATCTTATTCATACGTATGTTTACACTCGTGTATAATCACATGAAAATAAGAATCGTGTTTTTGTTAGCTTAGAATGAGCTCTTTACATCTGCAGAGGGAGCAGGTCTTCTATCCCGAAGGCAGCCATGTTGCACCGCCATGTGTCTACAGTAGCCCAGAGCGGACAAACCCAACACTGACTGTAAGAGGAAAAGTCAGAGGATCAACACAGTTAGTGCAGTTCATCCTGAGGGGAACCTGAATGTCTGACCCACATTTCATCACTGTCCACCTGCTTGTTGTCGAGATGTGTCAGTTTGAACAGACTCAGATCCAAAGATCAGTAATGGTTGAAATTCAGCGTTATCAGCAGGGTTCTAAATTAACACCCGCCAACCCGCCAAATGCGGGTTAAAATTCATATTGGCGGGTGTAAATAAAAACTTACTAGCCAATTTGGCCGGTAATGCATTAGGCAATCATGTCAGTCAGAGCCGCTCTACAGTTCTTGGTCATTTGTCTCCCGGACAGTCCGTCCTACAGTTCCCATGAACACTGTCGTAATGCTACGTGATGACGTACAAGGCGCCCATTGGCTGTGCGCAGGCACACTATAGTTTGTAGTGCAACCGGCGCGAGAAACCACGGAAACACAAAGAAGAAGAAGAAGAATGAACGGCGGCGTGTAATAGGAGACTGAGCTAGCTAAAAGTAAAAAGTAAAGTTAAACTAAATGCGTGGTTGGGACAGACGTCTGGGGGGAGAAGAGGAAGGAGGCAGGGGATGAGAATGTCGACAAAGCGTGCGAAACGAAGAAAAGAAAGTTTAACGCTAAATGGCTGACAGGTCGTGAATGGCTTGTGTTTGATCACGAAAATGCCGTCATGTTTTGTAAGGACTGCCGCATGTACACGAAAGAAAAAAACAAGACGAATAATTTTGTGGTGGGGACTAATAATTTTAAAGTCGAGGCAGT
Organism: Chaetodon auriga; assembly: GCF_051107435.1. Taxonomy (NCBI): domain Eukaryota; kingdom Metazoa; phylum Chordata; class Actinopteri; order Chaetodontiformes; family Chaetodontidae; genus Chaetodon; species Chaetodon auriga. The sequence goes on from NC_135093.1 coordinate 216,671, forward strand.
AAAGGACCATGAGAGTGCCCGAAGTCATCAGGAGAGCCGAAGGAGTCTGCAGTACTGACTGCTGCACTATTTGTGTTTTCTAGTTGTACATACATAATTCAATTTATTACCAATGCAATTTTTTTGCAAGTGTTTAAGTCATGGCTGTTACTTATATATATTTCTTATTAAAGAAGGAAAGCAAAAACACTTTAAGTTGAAAGGAAAAATACATTTTATTAGGAATGTAATGATACTAAATACTTACTGGAAAAATGTCTTTTATAAAATAATAAATCTGACAGCATTTTTTATTTGTATAAATTAAATGTTTGCACTTTCTGTGTATATTTTGTTTCATGTGTTGTACTTTCTGTGCATTTTTCAAAAATGATCAAATGCATTCAGTGGCACTCATAATCTCTCTTATTTTCACCGGGAAAAAATTTGGCTAGTAGAAATTCTGATTGGCTGGTAACTTTAGAAGGTCACCAGCCACATTGGCTGGTGATCAAAAAAGTTAATTTAGAACCCTGGTTATCAGACTCTGGACTGAGCTCCAGGGGCAAACCTGCAGATAGTCCACAATGCTTCTTCACACCTGGAGCTAAACCTTCCAAGTTTTCCAACACATCTTCTGCCACGACCCTGATCCTGCAGCAACACGTTTCACAGACGCTCCAAAAACACCTGTTTGGAACATTCCACAGGTAAACGGGCTCATTGGTAACAGGTGAGAGGATCATGATTGGATATGAAAGGGGCATCCTGGAAAGGCTCGGTCGATCACAGAGGATGGAGCAAGTTCACCACTTTGTGAACACATGATGGATGAAGGAGATGAACACATGGACTCAGAGACACTTCAGGAAACTGCTGTGAGATGATTGATTCTGGTTTGATTGATGGGTTACAAATTTTTTGGAGTCGGTGGTTGCAGTTTGACAGGCTATCTTCATGGTGTGTAGCAGCAGCAGTAGTACTGGTACTGGTAATACTATCGCATTAGCTGTCGCAGTAATACTCTTTGTTTCCACAGAAACTTCAGGAAGTGGCGTTTCCTCGTAAAGACGAATTGAAGAAACGCCTTCAGGAGAAATACAGCAGGGAACACACCGAGTACCTCAGAGCCCAGGTGTGTGTGAGCGTTTGGCCCGTCCAATCAGAATGCATCATGTTTGATAGGCAGTGTGTCTTTACCTGTTCGGAGTCGATGACAAATTTAATGATTGTGAGGCAGCTGCTCGATCAGAACTGTTCAATCACAGAATATTGATTATTATATTATGAAGACCATTTGAGTGCTGTGTTCAGAGGAGGTCTGATGAATTATGGGTATTATTCAGTGAACAGAAATTACATTTTTGAGTCTAGTTCTGGAGTGATATAGATTTAGAGATAGCAGCACAAGCTTGAGTTTTAGCTTAGCTTAGCTTGACTGAGCCGGTCTGCACCGACGGGGTCAGTTTTACCAAAGTCAAACAAGAGCAGTACATTAAACACAAACAAATAATGCTCATTTAAAGCTTTGGTTAGTTTGCCTGCTGTTACTTCTATACATCACAAAAATACCTTGAAGGTGTTTGTATGTATTTGCTTACTTGTTTTTCAGTTTTTAGTATTTGTCCTGCATGTCACCGTTTGTTGAAGCATCTTTTAAAGGCACAGACCTGATCATGTGACCATCTGTTTCCTCAGAGCCAGGCGGTGGTGGTGGATGGGTGTGGCCAGCAGCTGCAGCAGCTCTCCCTATTGGACGAGGACAGGAGGCGGCTCCTGCTGTTGGAGGAGGAGAGGCAGCGTGTCGCTGCCCTGCGGCGCATGCAGATCGAATCAGAACAATTTCGCTACTTTGAGGACCAGCTGAGGCGTCAGGAACTGGCCAGTAGGAGAGGAGAAGAGGCGGAGCCAAAGGTGACATAAGGAAACACTGCACAACTACTGCAAGTCAATAGTGTCAGTACCGTGTATGTCTGTAGTTGTAATATCAGTACTGCGTAGTATCACTGGTATTGCAGTATTTTTGCAGTGATGTGTTCGTCCTTCAGGTGGGGACCAAAGTGCCTGAGGTGACGGATGGCTCCTGTCTGTCCCAGCAGCGAATCAGAGACGGTGTGCGGTCCCAGGGGGTGGATCCTAACAGGAACAGACAGCCAGCTCCTGTCAGCCAACCAGCTGCTGCGCTGGCTGGCGTCCGCAGTGAGTACAAACATGCTCTCGAACACATCTATGCAGGTGTGTGTGTGTTTGAAGGTGTGTTTATCACATACTTTATGCTCCTGTGTGTGTGTGTGTGTGTGTGTGTGTGTGCGTGCTTGCAGCTCAGAGGGTGGAGGGTCTGAGGCAGGTGGTGATTCCCAGAGATCTGACGCATCGTTTCCTCCTGCTGGCCGACTCCAACACAGCCAGAGGAATAGAAACCTGTGGAGTCCTCTGTGGACGACTGGTGAGACTGTTTGCTGACTGTTGACTAGCTCTGACCTCTGACCTTCAGTCCACATGCTGAAGTATCCTTGGGCAAGATACTGAACCCCTGAACTGCCCCGATGCTGCGCCATTGGTGTGTGAGTTCATGTGTGCGTCACTTTGGATGAAAGCATCTAAATTTGTCGTTTGTGTGTTTACTACTTCAGTTTATTGTTGCTCTCGTTTCTCTTTTCAACACCTCACATTAGTCGACTTCAAACCTGCATCGTTGGTCATTTATTGAATATCAACATTTACTAATCGCCTGAGTTTCTCCCTGTTATCCCACTGAGAGCCTCTCTCTTCCCTCTCCTGTCTGTGTGAATGTCTCTCACCCTCAGACACACAATGAGTTCATGCTGACTCACGTCGTAATCCCGAAACAGTCGGCCGGCCCAGATTTCTGCGACATGGAGAACGTGGAGGAACTGTTCAGTTTCCAGGACCAACAGAACCTGCTGACGCTTGGCTGGATCCATGTACGACTCAATGTTCTACACTTAGCCTAAATTCACACAAAACACATGCTAAATACACGCTAAACACAATTACAGGTAGTCATTTTTTATCCAAAGCGACGTGCACATGAACTCACACACCGATGGCACAGCGTTGGGGCAGTTTAGGGGTTCAGTATCTTGCCCAAGGATGCATGTGGACTGCCGAGGCCGGGGGTCGAACCACCCACTGGTGGACGACTGCTCTACCTCCTGAGCCACATGCCAAACATGCTAAATACATGCTAAATACATGCCAAAAGCATGCCAAACATATGGCAAACAGATGTTAAACATGTTAAACTCATGCCAAACATATGCTAAATACATGCTAAACACATGTTAACACATGTTAAACTCAGGACGAACATGTGTTAAACACACATGCCAATAGCAGTTGACAAAACTATCTCCACTCAATGTCCCCTCCAATGTCTCAATCATTCTTCATCAGCAGAGTTTTTGCAGTCGTATTGTCAATGAACTGTAGATGGACGTGGACATTTGGAGTCCTAAAAGTGGTCAGAACAAAGTGAGTCCATGAACACAGAGCAAACTGACTGAGACGTGTTTGAAAGCTCCAGAACATTCAGAGGTTTGGTCCACAGCATCAGTTTGTCTTGCCGTCCTTGTGGGGGCTCTGCAGTTCACACACAGAATGAGAGACACATTTCAGACACATGGATTTCTCTGGGATTTGGGGGAACTGACCTCCTTTTGAATGATTATTGATGATGTTGATCATGTCCATCATCCGCTCGTCTCCTGGCTCTTCTTCAGTCGTTTTGGTAGAAAACAGTCACAGCTGTTTCAGTCAAGTTGGAATTTCCACAGTTTGGCATCTCAGCGTGAAAAATGACTGAAAAGGTTATTTAACTATAGAATCAGTTACCGATTATTTTTTTTGTTGATCGACTAATTGATGAATTGACTGATGTCAGCAATAGGAATCTCTTCAAAGAAGCCATTTGTTAATCACCATTTTATTTCAGCATGTCTGCGTCTTTGTTACTGTGCTGCTTCGTTTCTGTGCATCTTTAAATGCTGTTTCAACCATGTGAGTTAACGTCGTTTTGAAAGGTGCAGTATTAAGTTTACTATTATTATATTTATAATGATATTATTACCACGTCTCACAACATGTCCAACAGTTTCTCCTGTCGGGTCCACAAAGTGTGAGTCCTCATAATGTCAGGGACACTAACATCTAAACAAATCCCTGCAGTGGGAGTGTACAGTCAGGTTCAGGCCCCCACAGCAACACAAAGCAGACACACACACACACACATAGAAAAATGACCTTTGTTGTTTTTAATTTTGAATTTATTTCTCCGTCATTTGCATGATCAAATATCACCATGACAACAGTGTCTATGGTCATGCGACATGGGGGGCAGAGATAGGAACAGACCACAGAGGTCTCACTCTGCAGCACCGTGCTGAACAACTTAAAACACAAACTTCTTATTTGAATATTCAACAACAACACGTCCGCTTCCGTCCTTTAGAGCCTTCAAACAGACTCCATAGAAAAGGGACAGACACTCGAGGACGCCTCCTCAGGACAAACAGGAAGTAGCAGCGGCGATTAGAGAAAAACATGAGCTGAAGCTCAAACGTGATGAAGATGGATGGTGAGATGAAGAGTTTCAGGAAGCGTTTCCGCCTGTTCACGTCTACATTGATCAGTTACTGTGTCCTCAGGGACACACACCTGTGCTGTCCTCACAGTGTCAGTGGACAGTCAGGTTTGTGTTTGTGTTGTTTTAATGAAGCCAATCACAGCCTCTGACCTTTGACCTTCTGCCCCTGTGACTGTGTGTTTGTGTCCAGACTCATCCCACTCAGACAGCCTTCCTCTCCAGCGTGGACCTTCACACTCACTGTTCGTACCAGCTGATGCTGCCAGAGGCCGTCGCCATCGTCTGCGCTCCCAAACACAATGAGTGGGTCCAACACACACACACACACACACACACACACACACACACACACACACGAAATTAAGCTTGAATAAAGACATGAAATGAAAATAAGATTGAGTTTTTCCAGTGAACAATGAATGTGGACTTAGACTGGGACAGACATCAGGAGGACTCAGGTGAGACTGACCTGTGACCTCTCTCTCAGCACGGGTGTGTTCAGGCTGACCGCTCCGGGGATGTCGGAGGTTTCTGGCTGCAGACTCAAAGGTTTCCATCCTCACTCCAAGGAGCCTCCTCTCTTCAGCGTGAGACACTTTTTCTGTTCAAGCCTTTGTGTTCTCCATCAGGATCAGACTCCGCCATGTTTCTGTGTCATGTTGGTCCATAATATAAATATAGTCAGAGGTCCATGGATGATGAGTCCATCCCCACCGTTCCTGAACGCCTCATGCTCAAGAAGATGACAGATCAGAGCGTTTCTTAAATGATTCAAATATTTCTGAAGGTTGACTTCAGCCATAAACATTAAAATCAGAAATCAGAAATGCCATAAACATTAAAGACTGCTCTCTCCCTCTGTCTGTCTGTCTGTCTGTCTGTCTCTCTCCCCCTCTCTGTGTCTCTGTCTTTCTGTCTCTCTCTGTCTCTGTCTCTCTCTTTGTCTGTATGTCTCTCACCTGTCCCCTCAGGTGTGTAAACACGTGGTGGTGAGGGACTCAAAGATCAGCCTGCTGGACCTCAGGTGACAGACAGGCGGCGCTGTCCGTCTGTTTACTGCCAGGCTGTTTGACGTCTGAAGAGGAAACTGTGAACACTGTGTGTGTGTGTGTGTGTGTGTGTGTGTGTGTGTGTTGCTTAATTTCAAGCAGTATTTTCTAGTTGTTGCAGAACTGAGCTGCTGTTTTCGAAGCTGACTGCCATTTTTTGCCCTTTTTTTGGTAATAAAATGCCCCCTGCTGTCAGAAAGTGTCTGTTTGTACCTTTGAGTCCGTCTTCTGTCCACAGGGACCATTTGTCGTTTTGGGACATTTAAACATAAATTAACTGCCAGATTGTTTTTTATTAATTTATTTCTTCTAGTTTAATAAGTTTAGTTGGACTTGTAAAGTCAAATTTTTTTTCTATATTTATGTATTTATGATTTTTTTTTTTTTTTTTTTTTTTTTAAAGGAGCTCGCTGTAGTTTTTAATCCTAAAAACAGAAAAAATGATCAATCTGGGACTTTTTGAGTGGCAGATTAATATAAGTGTAAATCAGACACAGTCGGACTGAAAGAGGTCAGTTTTAGGAAAACTTCAGTCCATTTAATAAAGGTAATTAAGATTGATTTATGAATTTCATATTTTTTTATGACTGATGTCAGCAGGTAAATTCAGGATTGATGCTGGACAGTGATGAATATGTTTAAGGCCTCTGAAAGCTGCAAATTAACTACTAAGTGTAATTATGGCTCCATTCAGCCAATCAGATGACAGCTGATTACCCTCCTCTCATGTTGCCTTCATTTCAAAATAAGAGCACACTTGTAATGCTAACCCTTTGTGTTTGAAGTTAGCTTGACGCCAATTAAGACAAAACAGTGCAAACAAGTTAAAATGTCTGTAAATTGTTTGTATGTGAGCACTGAAAGCCTTTGAAGAACCTGAAGTGTGAGAACCTGAATCTCTGAAATAACTTAAATCTGTAGCTTCAAAAGTGTCAGTTTGAAGAAGCTGAAAGCAGGTGAAGTGTAAGTCCATGAGTTAGCCCTCAAAAAGTTGATTTGGCAGTTAAAGCAGTTACACTGTCAGTTGAAGGGTTCAAAAATATTTGGTGTCGCTGGATGTATGAGAGCCGAAAGCAGTTGAAATGTCAGATGAAGTGTCGTTGCTGAAAACATGAAACAGGTGAATCCTTGCAGGTAGTTGGACCTGTCAGTTTGTACAGACACTGAAAGTCAGACTAAGAGCTGAAAACAGGTGAAGTGTCAGTGTCTCAGCCATGAGAGCAGCTGAACTGTCATTTCATGACAGACTCGTAAATTGTAATTGTAAACGATGGAAGCAGTTGAAAGTGAAGGCCAGAGACCGTTGAAGTGCGCCCTGAAAAGAGTTGAGGTGCAAGCAGTTACACTTTCAGCTGAGTGAGTGTCAGCGATGAGGAGAAGCTGAAAGCAGTTCAAGTGTGGATGAAGTGTAGTGATGAACGCAGCAGAGTTTGTCATTGCAGTGAAGAGACAGTTGAATTGTCGGAAGAACTGGGTGCTGGTCTGATGTAAACAAAGAATCTGAAGTGTGACGACAGAAACATTAAAGTGATGAAATAAACAACAAACAGTCATCTTGTATGAGAGCTCTTTATTGTCTTCCTGGGCCAATCATCTGTCACTTCCCTGTTGTTGACGTCACATCACATCACACATCACGTTTCACTTCATTACACGGTTCTAATGCACACAGCACCGTGAGGCCACGCCTCCTGTTAATCTGTGACATCATCATGCATTGTGTGACATCATAAGACTTCGTGAATGTGCTCTTCTCCCCAATGATGGAAGATAACACCAGCGGGCAGCAGTCAGGCTTTATTCATCAAAAATAAAAACACACTTTTTGACAAGACACAGTATCAACATGAAGGGCTGAGGGGGCGGGGCCACAGGTGGAGCGAGGGGGCGTGGTCACATGGAAGAGCAAGGGCAGGGGGGGTAATGTTCACAGTTTTGAGGTGAGCAGAGAGGAAGGACGTTTGAGCTGAAACTCTGAAGATTTTCTGATGGAAAACCAAGAATATGAAGTTACAAAAGACAGCATCACTTCCCTTTCACCAGCTGTCAAAATAAAAGATTTAGCTCTTCCTAAATACCAAAAAAAAAACATCATTGACCTCCTGCTGCTGTCATCCCTGTTTGGATGTGTTTGTGGAGCTGACCTGGGACCTGTTAGCTTGTGCTTAGTGAGGGCTAAAACAAGGTTGTGCTGGGAAGAAACTAGAAAACGGGGGTTGGGGGGGACCCAGGCGGATCTTTCTAGAAGCACTTGCGGTGGACGATGGAGGGTCCGGCCTCGTCATACTCCTGCTTGCTGATCCACATCTGCTGGAAGGTGGAGAGAGAGGCCAGGATGGAGCCCCCGATCCACACAGAGTACTTCCTCTCTGGGGGGGCGATGATCTGCAGGACGATTCAGAGGATTAGACTCTTCAAACTGTTGTTAGTCTGTATCAGACCTGCCGTTTGGGTGTTTGTCTGCGATACTTTTTAATTTTCACCTCAATATGACACCAATTTACACTTAAATAAAGTTACAGTATTTTTCATTGGATTTTAATCAATAGACTAATTACTGGATTGTAAATCATTTTAATGGGTTTTCTGCAAAATTTACTAAATTCTTCAAGTTTGGATGTTAAGTTATTTTTAGGGGGATATTTGTTATTTTTATTCATCACATCTTTCCAAGAATATCTCAAGAATATTCCAGAATGATGATTGAAGGGAAAATTGAGGTTTCAAGCAGTTACCTGAAATATCAAAATATGCTGTTAATTCTCGCTGGTTAAAGAAATCTCTGGTTCTGGTCAACGTCAGCCCACATTAAAAAAACAAAGATCAGCTTGACTCGAACAGTAAGGTGTTCTTTAAACGTGGATTTGATCTAAAGGTTAGATTTTATTAGGATACCTTTTCTTTAACGATCAGAGAAAAGACTGCTCAGGCTTCCTTGTGCTTTCTTAATGCAATGTTTCCTGACATTGTTCAGAAATATACTTTTGGGTTTGGAGTTTTAATTTCATCGTTAACTTCTGTAACTGTGACATTGTGGTGTTTGTTCTCTCTGACCTTGATCTTCATGGTGCTGGGGGCCAGAGCCGTGATTTCCTTCTGCATGCGGTCTGCGATTCCCGGGTACATGGTGGTTCCTCCAGACAGCACGTTGTTGGCGTACAGGTCTTTACGTATGTCGATATCACACTTCATGATGCTGTTGTAGGTCGTCTCATGGATCCCAGCCGACTCCATACCTGCAGGACAGAAGAGGTGAGTCAACAGGTAGCCAGACAGAGAGACAGACAGGTGGACTGACAGGTAGACAGATGGATGTCTGACCGATGAAGGAGGGCTGGAAGAGCGTCTCGGGGCAGCGGAACCTCTCGTTCCCGATGGTGATGACCTGACCGTCAGGAAGCTCGTAGCTCTTCTCCAGAGAGGACGAGGTGGCCGCCGTGCCCATCTCGTTCTCAAAGTCCAGAGCAACATAACACAACTTCTCCTTGATGTCTCGGACGATCTCTCTCTCGGCTGCAGAGACACCACACACATTCAGACACGCTTCCTGTTACCTGTGACAGAAATGCATGGCCGTGTGCTGATGTCGTACCCGTGGTTACGAAGCTGTAGCCGCGCTCCGTCAGGATCTTCATGAGGTAGTCTGTGAGGTCGCGACCCGCCAGGTCCAACCTCATGATGGCGTGAGGCAGAGCGTAACCCTCGTAGATCGGCACATTGTGGGTGACGCCATCACCGGAGTCCAGGACGATACCTGAGACGTTCAGAAGGGTTGACATACGCGATATATAGAAGATTATATAGATCAGTGATGAAAAACATCCAAACTTTGTTTAAAACATCCCTGTTGTTGGCCTGGCTGGTTGTTGGGAGCACTCCAGTAGGCGAGGTCGACTGGTTCATCATTACTGATTCATCAAGAAGACATGTGGGTGGTTTGTGCTACATGCCACATCAGTACGTACTGGTACACTCAGTGGTTTCCAATACAGCCTAAGCGACTGGCTGCTGCTCCAGAGCGCGCAGTGCAGTGATTTGTTGATGCACACTTCAAACGATGACGATCGATGAGTTCATGGGAAATCTGTGAAAAGTGCTGCCTAAACCATGTCATGCTCTGCGCCTCAGTCCATCTGAATGTGAAAAAAAGCCGACATCAGAGGAGGCGAAGACGAAAAGTTAGCGTGAGAGAAGTGTGTCGCTGAATGCGTGAGAGTTAGCAGCCTTGTCTTACTGACAATGCTCTCTCTGTTGTAGCTGACCGGGAACCCAGATTGTTTCCAAAATGCTGATTTAAAGGACGCAGGCATTCAGCTCAGGTGTTTCATTTGCGCTTGTTGCCCATTAGCTTAACCTGAGCACATGTTGCTAACAGACGTACGGCTAAATGTTTTGGGGCAGAACAACTTGTGAAATGTGTAGTCTGCATGTGCTGGTTCATGACCTCTGTGACAGTTCAGCACAAACGTGAACACAGGAGGAGGAGGAGGAGGAGGGAGGAGGAGGAGGACAAGGAGGAGGAGGTCGAGGAGTAGGAGGGGGAGGAGTGTGGTCCAACCTGTTGTGCGTCCGGAGGCGTACAGAGACAGGACGGCCTGGATGGCCACGTACATGGCAGGAACATTAAAGGTCTCAAACATGATCTGCACACAAACACACAGACAGACAGATCAGTGATCAGTGATCATTCAGAATGATCATTGTCTGACGTGAACATTTTCTACAACCCTGATTCCAGAACAGTTTGCATGCTATGGAAAACATCAGTACAACCCAAAGTGACCACCCTTCGTTGATTTTTGTAAATATCTGCTTATTGTGAAAATTCTCAGGTTATTTATTGTTATTTCAGACTTAACATCAGAATGTTGTTTTAGTTTAATGAACCGATTACTCCTTTTACAGGATATCACACAGTGTAGCATCATGAATCACAGTGTACTGCAGCATTGTGTTGTACTGTGTAGAATTGCAGTAGCACCTGTGTCATCTTCTCCCTGTTGGCTTTGGGGTTGAGAGGAGCTTCAGTCAGCAGGGTGGGATGTTCCTCTGGAGCCACTCGCAGCTCGTTGTAGAATGAGTGATGCCAGATCTGACCAATCACAGAGCAAAGAATAAGTAAATAAATAAATAAATAAATAATAAAGGGGTGATTGATATGAAGGGCAGTGAAACCTTCTCCATGTCGTCCCAGTTGGTGATGATTCCATGTTCGATGGGATATTTCAGGGTCAGGATTCCTCTTTTACTCTGAGCCTCGTCTCCAACGTAACTGTCCTTCTGCCCCATACCCACCATCACTCCCTGAGACAGGCAGAGACAGGGACAGACAGGTCAGTGTTGGCATGGCGGCGTAATAGAGACAAATGCGTGGACCTCTTTAATCTCCTCTAAGACCTTCCAGAACATGTGGACCCGTGAAAACCTGTATGCTGATCCTTTACCTGAACCTGACAGTGGACACACAGAGCTGATTAACTGATTAATTAATCAATGAATCTTTTCACCATTGCTTTCTCCTGAAGTGTCTTTTCTTTTTATCTGACGGCTGTTTTGATTTAATTACATATTTTTTTATGTTGAGTACTTTTTGTTGCATTTTATGCATGAATTGTGCTATAAAAATAAAGTCTATGATTAATATTATTATTATTATTATTATTTTATTTCAATGATTAATCATCTAATTGTTCAAGTCATTTAACAGTCAAAACCTTAATAAACTGAATTTATACTCAGGAAGGTTTTCTACCCCTGGAAACCTCTATTGTGACCAGCTGTGGTCTTCAATCAGGTCCTCATTCTCATTCCCTGGGGGCGTGGTCTGTCCACATGTGTAAAGACGCACTGCTTCCTGTGCTGTTTCTCTGCACTGGTTGCATCACTGGCAGCAGTGTTAGCACTAGCATTAGCCTGTCAGTCACTGCATACGGACCAATCAGCTGTCACCTGGTGCCTGGGCCGGCCCACGATGGAAGGGAAAACGGCTCTAGGGGCGTCGTCTCCAGCGAACCCGGCCTTACACAGACCCGATCCATTATCACAGACCAGAGCGGTGCTCTCCTCTTCATCGCACATGACTGCAGGGGGCGCTGTGGGCGAGCAACAACACTACGACACCGAGTCACACTGCCAGAGAGAGAGAGGAGCGCGTGAGTATTAGTGATCAACGAGATGAACAGGAACAGAAGGACGCAGCCGCGTTGGAGGTTTGTGACATTTCCATCCATCAGCTGTCGGCTTTATGGATTCACAGCCTGAAAACTTCATTACCCATGAGCCCCTGCAAGGTGAGACATCACATGAGTCTCATCGACGTTCTATGGTTTTAATTTGAACAGACCTCGTCAATAATTTCATCATCATAATCATCAGTGACATCATCGTCTCCTCCAGCTGAACCATCTGATCATCAGACCAACAGAAGATGATTTTTCAAGAAAAACACAAACATTAACTTCAATGTGAGAATTTTCTATCAGTAGAATGAAGATTTGTTCAAGGCCAGTTTTCACCGTTCAACTGTAAATCATCACCATCACATAAAAACCTCTGAAGTCTTTTAACTGTCCAACTGAATCACTGAGAATTTATCTCTTCAAGTGCTTCACATGAGACCTGAAAGGTATTGAGACAAGAGACATGAGACAACAAAAAAAGACATTTCAACAGGATTTAAAAGTAAAATCAGACAGAAGACAAAAATGTGATCAAATAACATAAAACAAAAGAATAACAACAAATAATCCCAAACTTTATGTCAATAAAAGGTAAACGGGCGTTCAGGCCTGGACCTGAGCAGACTGGGAGTTACAAGGTTTTACACAGTTTTCATCCATGTGTGAAAAACACGTAAGTGCGGCTGGCAGTGAGAGCTTTCTACATGACATTGACTACAACGTCCACACCACCAAACTTGGAGTTGTGAGGTTTTCACGTGACAGCAGTGACATCACCCCCCCAACCCCCCAACCCCCATCCCCAACCACCACCGCTGTCCTTCAGTGAATGAGCAACAAAGCACTCTGGGAAAATTTCCTAATTAGGACATGAAGCCGAGTCCTAACTGTGTTTGGTATGTTCTCTCTCTCCCAGTGTTCACTCTACCTCGCTCGCCCTCTCTCTCTCTCTCTCTCTCTCTCTCTCTCTGCCTCTCTCCCTGTCCCTCTCTCCCTCCCTCTCTCTTTCTGCCTGTCTCTCTCTCTCTGCCTGTCTGTCTCCCTCACAGTGAGACAGAGATGGCTTCAGACCATATTTAGTCATTAAATTCGGGGATCAAATATTTATCTGGTCTTTCTGGCAGCAGGAGTCTCAGAGGAGTCTGGGTTCATTTTGTCCTCAGTTTGGACTGCGTCTCTGTCAGACCGCGATGAGCTTGTCCTCACTGATATTTAGCTTCATGTTTAAAAGCTTCATTCACTTCCTGCTCACTATAGTTTTTATCAGGCAAACGTCTGTTGGGACTATTATCAGCGGCGGATGAATCCACGTTTGGTGCTGAATGAGTGTTTGTGGCAGCAGGACGTGTGTGTGGGGCTCATTGATGTGTAGCAGTAGCAGTGTGTTTACTGCCCCCTGCTGGTTGGTGTGACAGCGGCTGGTTATTGATGTCAAAATCAAAAGTGAATTATGTGTACATGAGAAACCGTTTTTATCGTGTTGTCTGGATGGAGCTATTGATCAGGTTGGTCGGTTTAGTGATGATCAGGATTATACGTCTGTATGCTGACATATTGACTGTTTGTACTTGATGTTTCATCATGATGCTCTTATCAATAAGAGATCAATAGGTCCTGATCACCAGACAGTAGTTTGATATCTTAAGATAACCAAACAATGATATTAGGCAAAGGAAAATTAATGAAAGACAAATTCTAGCTTTTTCCAGAGCTTTTCTTCATGGTCTTCATCAGTGATGTAGCTGATGAAGACCATGAGGTGCACTTCTTAACTTTCACATTGTGGAATCAGGCCAATGGTTAAAAATGAAAGTGATTTTTAACTCGAGATAATTGATCTTTACCAGTGACATCACAGTGCTGCTCTGAGACTTTGAGCGGCTGTGTTTAAATCTCAGCTGTAAGCAGGATGTTAATGTTGATGTCTGAAGGAAAACAGATTTTGGGCTGTTAAAATGTGACAAATGTCTTCATCTGCCAGCTCGCCTGCCAGTCAACACCCAGGGCAGAAACGTGAGATCTGTAACTCAGCACAATGAGAGTGAAATCAAACACATCTCAACACCTGCCAGACTCCAAACTCCAACCAAACTTCACTCAAAAAACCCAAACTTTAAACTTTCACCCGCCAGAATACAAGCAGCCCCCAAAACATCAGCAGCTCATGTAGAGAAGATGTTTCTCTGCTCACGTCAGAGTTTGTGTCTCCTCAAACATCTTTCAACAGAGTCTGAAGCAGAAACACAGAGTCACTCTGCGGACTGGGAGGAAAACCTCAACACTAAAACGCACAGAAACGCAGGAGCAGTCTGGTGCGACGCTGTCTAAGTCCACGAGTTCAGCAGGTGCAACATGAAGAACACGACAGGAAAAGTGGAGAGAACAAAAGACTAAACCAGGAGAAGAGGAGGAGGAGGTGAAGGAGCGGAGAAGATGATGGAAAGGAGACGAAAGGATAAACAGACATGAGGAGAAGTGGGCAGGAGGTGAAGGGGAAGAAGATGGAGGAGGAGATAAAACAGACCTTTACAACTCTGTTGAGGAGAAAATCAGGAAATGAGCATATGAGATGATCAGAGACAAAGGAGGAAGGAGGAAATAAGACATGTTGCAGTTCAGTGAAAGACGCTAAGGTGGGGAGGATGATGGAGGTGAAAGGAGCAGGACTTCTGCCAGCTTTTCCATAGACACACTAAAAACAAGCAGTGGAGAGAAAAGGAGGTGAGAGGAGGTAAAAGGAGTTGAAAAAGGGGAGCAGATGGTTCAGGAGCAGATTAGATGTGGTATTGATTTTAGCAGGGTTTTTTTTACATTTACACTAAGATGAGGACAGAGGAAAGGAGGTGAAGAGGTAGAGGAGAAAAGGAGTAGATGATGGAGGAGATAAAAGGAAAGTTTGTCCATATGAGAGAGGAGGAGCAGAGGATAAAGGAGGCGAGACTGTGTGTAAGGAGTAAGAAAAGAGAGAGCGAAGGATGTAAAATGAGGTGAAGGGCAGCAGAAGAGGAGGTGAGATGGTTTAGGAGCAGAGTGACACGATGCAAGCTGAAAAAAGGAGGTGAAGACATGAGATAGGAGGTGCACATGAGGGAAAAATAAGATGATGATGGAGGAGGAAAAGTGGAAATCTGTTGCCATCTGTTGAAATGAGCAAAAGGAGGAGGTTAAGAGGAACATGAGGAGACCAGGAGGAGTTCAGGAGCAGATAAGATGCTCAAAGAGGAGCCATGCTGCTGCTTTAGAAGAAAGTCAAAATCAAAGGACAAGAAAGGAGGTGAGATGAGGTACAATAGGAGGAGGTGAGGGAACTTTGAGGAGTAGGAAATGGGGAGGTGGAGAAGGCAAAAAGGAGAACTTTTTCCACTGTTAGACAGGAAAGAAGGAGGTGAAATAGGAGGTGAAATAGGAGGTGAGATGGTTCAGGAGATGAAAGAAAAGAAGACATGATGTAAGTTCCACTTAGAGGAGAGAAGAGAAGAAGGAAGGTGGAGAGGAGGTGATGAGGAGGAGTTGAAGAGGAGGTGAGTTGCTTCAGGATCAAAGAGGAGACTGAAGACCTTTTTGCAGCCTTTGCCAGTTTTGTCACATTTACACAGACAATGAGCAGAGAGGAGAGGAGGTGAAGCAGGAGGTGATGCAGGAGGTGATGGAGGAGGTGATGAGGTCTTACCGTGGCAGTGCAGGGCCTGCTGGGACGTGAGGGGGGGGGCAGGACAGAAGTGAGAGTCTGAACTGCTGCGACTGAGTTTATCAACCCTCCACCTCCTCCACCCATCCCTCCATCCATCCCTCCATCCCAAACATGGCGCGGCCTCCTCCCTCTTTCCTCCTGCCCCTCTCCTCCTCCTTCTCTCTCTCTCTCTTGATTCCTTATAGGGCAGGCCCAGAGGCAGCAAGCCAATCAGACGGCTCACAGCGAAGCCAGACTTTCTCCCATCATTCACTGCATTCCTCAGAGAGAGAGAGACAGAGAGAGGGAGAGGGACAGAGAGAGACAGAGAGAGAGACAGACAGACAGAGAGAGAGAGAGAGAGAGAGAGAGAGAGAGAGACAGAGAGAGAGAGAGGGAGAGAGAGAGAGAGAGAGAGACAGACAGACAGACAGACAGACAGAGAGAGAGAGAGAGAGAGAGAGAGAGACAGAGAGAGAGAGAGAGAGAGACAGACAGACAGACAGACAGACAGACAAGAGACAGACAGACAGACAGAGAGAGAGAGAGCGAGACAGAGACAGAGACAGACAGACAGACAGACAGACAGACAACAGACAGACAGACAGACAGAGAGAGAGAGACAGAGAGAGAGAGAGACAGACAGACAGACAGACAGAGAGAGAGACAGACAGACAGACAGAGAGAGAGAGAGAGAGAGACAGAGACAGAGACAGACAGACAGACAGACAGACAGACAACAGACAGACAGACAGACAGAGAGAGAGAGAGAGAGACAGACAGACAGACAGACAAAGAGAGACAGACAGGCAGAGACAGAAAACTGTGAAACGGCTGCGTCTCTGTGCACTTTTACTTTGGTACTTTAAGTTTATTGTGATGCTAAGACTGTAGTACTTTTACTTAAGTACGATTTTGAATGCAGGACTTGTGGCAGTAGTTTTACACTGTGGTATTGTTACTTCTGAGTACTTTCTACTGCACATGACATGTCAATAAGCTAAGGACCAGGCTAACACTGACTAGCTTTAAACATGTGACGTCACGTTGCCTCTGCTAGCTCTTTGTGCTAAGGTAGCTTTGACTATTCACATCGCGTCAGTGAACCTTCACGTGGTGTGCGGTTATGCTCTGAAATAAAGAGGGACATGGTGTCCAACTCGTCAGCTCGTGTCCTCACGGACTTCTTCTTCTGCTGAAAGCTGACAGGTGGGATGATGACAGATTGCTCTCCAGTGACCAGCTGAAGGTGTTGTCATCAGGGGCTTGACAGCAAGCCATTTTCAGTTTCTTTCTGCTGAATCAAACAGTTTCCTTGTGGTCCACGTGGTCCAGGGCTGGTCTTTACAGGTTTTGGGACCTGAGTGACTGATGACATCCAGCTGTGTGGACTGTCAGCAGGTGTGTGTTGATGAGACCACTGACCGTGAGACTGACCTCCACCTCAACTCTGCATGTGTCAGCTGCTGCCTCGCGGCCTGCTTCACAGGCTCTGAGCTGCCAGCTCATGTCTCTTTGGTCTTTACTCTGAAAGCGTCTTTTAGCCTCCTGCTGCCAACCTGGACTGCTGATGGAGGGGACGGCCGTCTCCGGTCCGGTTCAGAGAAGCTGCAGGTTTGAAGCGCTCACCTGTCGGCCGGCCTGATGTCTCTCTGTGAGCTCACACTCTGATTCTGGCTGCTGGATGTCGAGGTTCAGTCACTCACATGTTATCCATTCTCAGCTGTGTCTCCTTCATCATCATCATCATCCTCATCATCACAGTTACTGACTGAGCAGACATACACACACACACACACACACACACACACACACACACACACACACACACACACACGTCCCGTTTCAAATTGCTGTCATCTGCCTTTAGCTGGATTAACTGATCCAGGACCATCTTCTGTCTGTCCTCAGGGAAGCAGCCAATAAGAGGCCTGATGTACACACTGATGGGGGGAGTTTGACACTGGTGACCAATCACTGACTGTGGTTAAAGTTTAGCTTCATAGTTGGACCGGTGTCCTGAGGAGTCCTCTAGTAAACAAAGTGTGTGTCTCATCCAGACTCAACGTGTGAACACAAAACAACAATTTCAACGTGAAGCAAATGATTTAAATTTCTCATTTTTGAAACACGACTCAAACATTAAATGTGCAGATTTAACTAAATGTCATCTCTTCAGTCAGCAGAGCATAAAGTCTAGACACAGTCCACCAGGTCAGAACTTCATCGTTAGATTAGTGGTGACTGTAACTTTGTCTTTTCCCAGCTGATCTCCAGCTGTCCCAACTCCTGGATGTCTTTGCCCACGTCCACAGGTGTGTCAGAGTATTAATAAGAGTATTCATTTCAGGAACAGAGCATGAAAAACCACCAGTCAGTGTAACTGGAAGTCAGTCTGAATCACTCTGACACTGATGAGCTTAAGAAACCCCAAAAGGTCCAACAAAGTGAGTCTGAGGACAAAAGCAGGCAGGCTGAGTCCCTCACGCTGAAGGAAACGTCTGGCTCTTTGGCCACTAAACGCTCCACGATGTCCACCTGCTGTGTTGGCCGTTTGCTGCTCAGCGGGAAGTGAACTGTGGCTTCGGACAGCTGAAAGAGGCTGAAAAGCCCGAGGAGCTACAGAGACGGAGACAATTCATCACCAGCAGAGACTCTTCAACATTACACGGAGACAATGAACGAGTGTTAACATCAGATATCAACTCTGAACGAGTGTTAATGTTTGACGTCAACACTGAACGAGTGTTAATATTTGACATCGACACTGAACGAGTGTTAATGTTTGACATCGACACTGAACGAGTGTTAGCGTCTGACGTCAACTCTGAACGAGTGTTAGCGTCTGACGTCAACACTGAACGAGTGTTAATGTTTGACATCAACACTGAACGAGCGTTAGCGTCTGACGTCAACACTGAACGAGCGTTAGCGTCTGACGTCAACTCTGAACGAGCGTTAGCGTCTGACGTCAACACTGAACGAGCGTTAGCGTCTGACGTCAACTCTGAACGAGCGTTAGCGTCTGACGTCAACACTGAACGAGCGTTAGCGTCTGACGTCAACACTGAACGAGTGTTAATGTTTGACATCAACACTGAACGAGTGTTAATGTTTGACGTCAACACTGAACGAGTGTTAATGTTTGACATCGACACTGAACGAGTGTTAGCGTCTGACGTCGACACTGAACGAGTGTTAGCGTCTGACGTCAACTCTGAACGAGTGTTAATGTTTGACGTCAACACTGAACGAGCGTTAGCGTCTGACGTCAACACTGAACGAGTGTTAATGTTTGACGTCAACACTGAACGAGCGTTAGCGTCTGACGTCAACTCTGAACGAGCGTTAGCGTCTGACGTCAACACTGAACGAGCGTTAGCGTCTGACGTCAACACTGAACGAGCGTTAGCGTCTGACGTCAACACTGAACGAGTGTTAATGTTTGACGTCAACACTGAACGAGCGTTAGCGTCTGACGTCAACACTGAACGAGTGTTAGCGTCTGACGTCAACACTGAACGAGTGTTAATGTTTGACGTCAACACTGAACGAGCGTTAGCGTCTGACGTCAACACTGAACGAGCGTTAGCGTCTGACGTCAACTCTGAACGAGCGTTAGCGTCTGACGTCAACACTGAACGAGCGTTAGCGTCTGACGTCAACACTGAACGAGTGTTAATGTTTGACGTCAACACTGAACGAGTGTTAATGTTTGACGTCAACACTGAACGAGTGTTAGCGTCTGACGTCAACTCTGAACGAGCGTTAATGTTTGACGTCAACACTGAACGAGCGTTAATGTTTGACGTCAACACTGAACGAGCGTTAGCGTCTGACGTCAACACTGAACGAGTGTTAATGTTTGACGTCAACACTGAACGAGCGTTAGCGTCTGACGTCAACTCTGAATGAGTGTTAGTGTCTGACGTCAACACTGAACGAGCGTTAGCGTCTGACGTCAACTCTGAACGAGTGTTAGCGTCTGACGTCAACACTGAACGAGTGTTAATGTTTGACGTCAACTCTGAACGAGTGTTAGCGTCTGATGTTAATGCAGCTGAAAGTCATGTCTGAAGATATCCAGAATCTTCATCATACATGTGTCCATATGAAACACCTCTGGGTTTTCTTTACTGTCCTACATTCCTCTCTGCCTGTCTCATCTCCTGATATGGCAGTGTAGCATGTCCATTCTCACACACACACACACACACACACACACACACACACACACATATATACAGCTAAGTGATGTGCCAAACAATGACATCATCAGTTTACATGATGTACACCATGATCCCCTTCTGAGGACAGATCCCAGACCGTCCTGGACACACACACACACACAGACACACACACGCACGCACACACACACACACACACACACACACACACACACACAGACACACACACGCACGCACGCACGCATGCACACACACACACACACACACACACACACACAGACACAGACAGACACACACGCACGCACGCACACACGCACACACATGCGTGCACACACACGCGCGTGCGCATACGCACACGCACACACACATGTCCGTACACACACACACACACGCACACACATGCGTGCGCACACACGCGTGCGCACACACATGCGCGCACACACACACTCACACACACGCACTCACACACACACATGCGCGCGCACACACACACGCACGCACTCACACACACATGCGCGCGCACACACACACACACACACACACACACACACACAGCTTCATGTTGTGTCAGATAATAACTGTGAGTTCTTCATCCTTTTTGGTTGGTCCGAGCACCCTTATCCTAACAGACGTGCATCAAAATCCAAGTGTCGTCTGGCTTGAACGCGTTTTTCGCAAATGACGGCTCACAGAACGCTTCTGATACTGAAGAGTATGTACATATCATATGTGTGTACTCTATGTATGTATACATGCACTGTATGTAGGTCTGTATGTATTGTATGTATGTATATACTTTATATATATGTATGTACAGTATGTATGTAGGTATCTATGTATGAATATATATGCTGTATGTATGTATGTACTATCTATAAGTATGTACATCTGATAACATCATTAACCAAAACTGTAAGTCTGGCGTCATGCTAGTAGCTCTGTCAGGTTGTACACAGCACAGCTGTAAACACAGAGTGCAGCTGAGGCTGATGGGAAGTGTTGGACAAACTGACATGTTGATCTGATGTTTATCCTGAGGGGAACATGAATGTCTGAAGCACATTTTATCACAATCCATCTAATAATTGTTGAGATGATCAGAGGAAAAATGAAATATTGTGTGGCAAAAATAAATAAATAACCAAAAAGTATTTGGTAATACACCACCTGAAACAGATAAATTTCAAAAATGGAAATTCAAACAAAAACACAGGAAACACAAAGTCAAGTTTTTCTGGTATCAATTCAGCGATATTTAAATTTCGTTGCTTATTGATTGAATTTCACAAATAGATATAAATGTTATTAAAGCTACCATTTGCTTCATCATCAGGTGGAAATCTACAATGAATTTTACTGAAATTCAGCCGATTACTATTTTTCCTTTTCCTGTCACACACCCTGCAGTCAGTGTGTGTGTGTGTGTGTGTGTGTGTGTGTGTGTGTGTGTAACATTACAGATCAGTTTGAGGAGGGGGCAGCAGTCTATCTCCTTAAAAAGACAAACATAGCAGGGTGGAGGATGGAGGGATAAGGTCAGTCTAAATGAGGCAGTGAAGAAGAAAAAGAATGTTTTGACTTGAATGTTTGGAGGCTGTTTGTCTCTTTTGTGAAGGACGACTGACTGATGCTTTAGTGTGAGAGAGTTTGAGTCGGGCAGGACATAAAGTCTTTAACTGAAGAAGGATCACAGGAGGACGCTGAGACAGTCGGACTAATTGTGCCTTAACCTGCATCATTACGTCAAGATTTACCACCATCCTATTTCCCATCCATCAGCAGGTACCGCGGTTCATCAGCGCATACCACAATGCATCAGTGGGTACCACAATTCATCGGCGGGTACTGCGATTCATTGGTGGGTACCACAGTTCATCAGTGAGTACCACGGTTCATCAGCGGGTATCACAATTCATCAGCTGGTTCCAGGGTTCATCAGCTGGTTCCACGGTTCATCAGCCGGTATCACGGTTCATCAGCCGGTTCCAGGGTTCATCAGCTGGTTCCACGGTTCATCAGCCGGTATCACAGTTCATCAGCGGGTATCACAATTCATCAGCCGGTTCCAGGGTTCATCAGCGGGTATCACGGTTCATCAGCGGGTATCACGGTTCATCAGCCGGTTCCAGGGTTCATCAGCCGGTTCCAGGGTTCATCAGCCGGTTCCAGGGTTCATCAGCGGGTATCACGGTTCATCAGCCGGTATCACGGTTCATCAGCCGGTATCACGGTTCATCAGCCGGTTCCAGGGTTCATCAGCCGGTTCCAGGGTTCATCAGCCGGTTCCACGGTTCATCAGCCGGTATCACGGTTCATCCGTCGGTATCACGGTTCATCAGCCGGTTCCAGGGTTCATCAGCCGGTTCCACGGTTCATCAGCCGGTATCACGGTTCATCAGCGGGTATCACAATTCATCAGCCGGTTCCAGGGTTCATCAGCGGGTATCACGGTTCATCAGCGGGTATCACGGTTCATCAGCCGGTATCACGGTTCATCAGCCGGTTCCAGGGTTCATCAGCCGGTTCCAGGGTTCATCAGCGGGTATCACGGTTCATCAGCCGGTATCACGGTTCATCAGCCGGTTCCACGGTTCATCAGCCGGTATCACAGTTCATCAGCTGGTTCCACGGTTCATCAGCCGGTATCACAGTTCATCAGCTGGTTCCACGGTTCATCAGCCGGTATCACAATTCATCAGCCGGTTCCAGGGTTCATCAGCCGGTGTATTAGTCTGTTAATTAGTTGTTCTGTCCTCAAACTGAATGTCAAACAGCTGATCTGGCAGAAATTTGGCCTGATTGTAAAATGAGTCATAAGATGAATTCAGGGTTAAAGTTGGACTTCATCTGTAGAGTCTGACTGACTTCAGCTGACTGACACTGTGGACATAAACGCCGGAGGACAGAAGTCAACTACGTCTCCCACAGTGCATTTCACTAACAGCCAATCACAGATCAACCGTGAGCTGAAACTGAAGATAGCTCTCTGCTAAAACATTCAACAGTTTGATCAGTTCAGTTTCATGGACGAGCCTCCCCTCCATCACTGCAGTTACTTAGGCTCATGGGTATCGTAGTATTTAGAGCCATGTGTCAGGATGGAGATGTCTACATGACGACTGTAACGTCTCTGCAGTGTGTTTCAGTCATTCAGCACACTCCACTCAGGTTCTCCTTAAAAGGAAACTTTACTACAAGGAAAAGAAAACTTCCTGCATCTGAGACACCTCCCACTTTACTCCTCGTCTGGAGAGAAACTTACTGAGAAACTCCAGAAAGAAAACGAGAAGATTTGGCAGAAAAAGAAGAATAAGAAGAGATTAAATAAAACATAAAACAACAGACAGCAGCGAGATGTGTCTGTATCTTTAGCTCCAAAAAAGGAAGTGATCAGTAAACAAGAGGAAACTCTGCCTCCTCCTCCTCGTCTCATGTAAGGAGAGGAAACAGGGTGGGTGTGGTCTGCTGGTGTTTCTGTAGAAAGTGAGCGACTCCTCGTTCAGACTGTGTACAGTCGTTCTTCACCATGTCCTTGTTTAGTTGCGTTCATCTCCTCCTCTGCTCCTCCTCCTCCTCCTCCCTCATAGCTTCATTCTTCACTCGTTTGTTTCAGCTCGTTACATCCATCTGCTTTCACTTATCACGTATTAATGTACATACTGTACACCACTACAAACATACACAGCATCTGTTAGCTTAGCATGTGCTAAAGATTTGATTTATTTCATATGACACTACATTTTATCTGAATGGCTAAATATTTTTTATATATCATATTGTCATGTTTTTATTGTATTTTGTGTATTGCAGTTTAAATAATGTCTAAAATAGCTATATAACATGTAAATCCACAACAATCTGTCTGCTAGTTACTGTAACATTGTAAAGGTAGCTACAAACAGCTTTTAGCTTACCCTTAGCTTTTGATAAGTTAGCAGTTTATTGCTAACATTTATTAGTCAGATATGTGAGCCATCAGACAAGCTAGCTGTTAGCTAAAAACATTTGTGATTTAGTTCATGACTGATCGTTAAGTTCCACCACTGACAGAAAAAGTTCATTTGCACGTTATTATTTTACAACATTATCAGAATTCTAACATTTTCTTAAGAAGGTAAAGAGTCAACAGAGTTTATTAAAATATCTGAATCTATATCTGAATATCTGTGTTTAACACCAGTTACTGTTGTTTCTCTCAGCTGTAACATGAATCACCTACGAACAGTTAATGCTACTACTCCACTAAACTTTGGAGGTTAGCAACACTAGTTTCCTCTGCATCAGTCTTTGTGCTAAGCTAAGCTAATCACATCATGTCAGTAAATGTGGGACTGTTCCTTTAAAACATTGTCAGTCACCTCCTTTATACCAACAGATATTTCTCTAAGATGACACGTAAATCCCCCATAGGGGAAATTAGCATCACATTGTTTATTATCATAAATAATTTCAATCAAAATACACAAAATTAACAAAATCATGACGTTTTATGTATTTTTTATGTTTTAAGCAGCAATCAGCAAGTTTAACCCACAATCTGACAGTTTTCCTTCAGTGTGTGGGTGAAGCTGACTCCACCTGCTTCACCTCCATTCATTCACACTCATACAACACACACACACACACACACACACACACACACACAGACACACACTCTGCCTGGACTTTGACCGAAAATGGGAAAACAGCTGGACTCCTTACAGGGTTGTCTGAAACTGTTTCTGATTGGCTGACAAACATCAACACACGGCAAGCTGCTCACAACCAGCTCAGGAATGTGTGTGTGTGTGTGTGTGTGTGTGTGTGTGTGTGTGTGTGTGTGTGTGTGTGTGTGTTCTGACTGTTCTGACTTTTTTCTGTTTATGGCAACAGGAGACCAGTGGTGGAAGAGTACTCATGTTTTACTTCATTAAAAGTAGGGAAACAAAAGTGTAAAAGTCCTGCATTCAAAATTCTACTCAAGTAAAAGTGCAAAAGTATTAGCAATACACTTAAAGTACCAGGAGTAAAAGTACTCATTGTGAAGAATGGCCCATCTGAGAATCATATATTTTGGGTTACTGGATCATATTTGTTGATGCATTGAAGGACCAGTGTGCAGGATTTAGCGGCACCTGGTAGTGAAGATGTACACTGCAAAACACTGACCAGCAGTCGCCTCAAGCTCCTCGTCCACGGGTGCAGGAGCAGGGTGGGAAACCTCCGGCCTCCGGCACGTATACGGCCACGCTGCTCCAAACTGACTCTGTCAAAGGCTGACCCGAACCTGGAAAACCAGCATCATCATCATCATCATCATCATCATCATCATCATCATCATCAGACATCAGATGCCTCATTAAAGAGAAGCAGTTCCGGCCTTCGCAGAGGTTACTGTGATCACCCTCGTCTTCCTCAGGTCAGTACATCAGTAACACAGATACTGAAGGATTATATGTTGGTTTAAGTATCTTCTCGAGGTAGAAGAAGTGTTTTTAGAAAGTTTTAAAAACAAGTAAAATACTTCATTACCTCATCTTCAAACTGGGTATGGGTGGTGTGGACTTCTAGCTCTGCTTTGGTCCACACCACCTGTTTCCTTCTCTTCTGTTCATCTTCAGTTCAGGTTCAATCACCTGAAACTGCTGCTTCTGCTGCCACCTGGTGGTTAAAAGATGTACCTTCAGTCAGAGAGTCATCTAACGTTGTTCTGTAACAGGAGCACAAACTCCTCCCCCACCTCCTCTCCTCCCCCACCTCTCCCTCTCTACATCCTCCTGTCTTCCACTGTGTCATGTATTGGCCTGTGGCTCCCCCTGCAGGAGACACTGAGGTGATGCAGTGTACTCACACTGCAGTAATACACAGCGACCTGCAGGTGGAGCTTCGGTTTCTGGTTAAACATCAGAAAAGGAGACTTTGATTTTTCTCTTAATGTCAGATTCAGTTTGAGCAACCAGAAAATATTTCAATTTGACCTGAAGGTCACCTGGACACGCAGGTGACAGTAAGTCTATTTTATGCAGCTTCATAGGTTGTGTCGATCCTCTCTAACCTGTCTACCTGTCACCTGTTGGCTGGATGTCTCTGAGTACACCTGGTGAGTTTCACCTCTTTTTTCTTCTTGTTGATAAATTAAAGCAGATTAAAATCTCAGATAATAAACAACGGAAAATGATTCTGGACTCTTCAGGCAAGATTTCCCAGAAAGTTTCCCGAAGTTTCCCAGAAAATGTTTCCACTGGCCAGTGAGACGCTGCAGGAAGTGACACACACACACGCACACGCACACACACACACACACACGCACGCGCACACACACACACACGCGCACACACACACACACACACACACAGGGCAAACAGAGGGACCACAGGAAACACAAAGACCAGTGAACTGCAGGGAAATGAGGCTGAGGTGATTCTTCATAGTTGCAGACGGGGGGGGGGGGCTTTCCATTGTTTTTCCATTGTTTTGTGATTTTATGCATAAAAACATTTTCTACTTTAGCCAATGAAAGCGTAGAATTACAGACGACCTTCATGGCCTGTTGTTACCTGTTGTAACCTGACAGGTGATTAAAATCTGAGAGCACAAGTCTTCTGTTCATCTTCATTCATGAAAATATTGTGCAACAACTCAATGTGTTTCAACAGGTCTGTGTGTGTGTGTGTGTATTTTTTGTATACTTATACTGCACTAGTTTTCAGTGTACACTGTAGTTTTTATTGTACTGTTTGTGACATCAGTCATGTCAAAGACGTCTTTGTGCTGTGTTGCAGAGATATCCACTGAAGTTAGCATGCTAACCGGCTAGCCGTGGTCTGTACCACTTTGTTGTTTCCTCTACCATAGCCTTAAGGGGTGGACCTGTCCCCCCAATGCGGCCCCCGCCTCCCCATGAAAGAAACAAGTTTTATGTTTGTTGCACTCTGAATTCTTAATTTCAGGGTGATCAAATCACAGGCCTGTTTCTGCTTCCTCTGCTGCGTTCCTGCAGAATCACTGAGACACATTTCAGTCATTAGACTATTCCGAAATTAGCCTTGCGGACTAACTGGCTAGCCTAGCTAGCTTGCCCTGTATTGCAGTGTGATATTATAGCATTGCTGGTTCGTGCAGCAGTTGATGTTTGGCGTTCACAGTCACATGGAGAGTATGTCCATGTCATTTTACTGCCCTGAAATACTTTTAGTTACTGCTGCTCTCACTACAAACTCACACACATACACACACAACATCGTCTTCCCTGTTGTCAAAATCTCCGTCGAGCATCCACCTCTTCTTTGTGTTTCCTATGCGTGTGTGTTGTGGGCGTGGCCGCTCACCTGCAGCCCATCATCTCATCAGCCTGAAGTATATCAGCCCTGGTTCGTCAGCCACTCGTCGTCAGACTGCAGTTTGTCATCGTCCAGCATTGACCTGCAACGCTTCACCGCGGACGCCAGCTCAGCTCGCCGTCTCTCCTCCCAAAACTCTTAATAAACACGAGTTAAACTGTCTATGTCCGACTTCTGCTTTTGAATTAACTGAACAAAACCTCTGAGATCAACGGTCGCTCACACAATGGATTTAATAGTTATAATAATAGTTATAATAATAATATAATAATAATATAATAATATTATAATAATAATAATAATAATAATAATAATAATAATAATAGCAATCTCTACAGCTCAACACATAAATTGACATTAATGAAAATATGATAGATAAAAAATAACATTTCCTGACATAAAATAATCAAATAGAGTAAAATAAGGAGAGGAAGAGATAAAACAAAGATTTGGTGACAAACACCAAACTGAGTCCGAAGGAATTTATCTCAGTTTCTCTCTCTGAACTTTACAACCTACGGTTTCAGTTTTATTCTGGTTGAGCTGTAAAATGCTCTGCGACATCCCGACATTAACTTTTAAAAAGGGAATCAGCTGGTCCTGTGTCCTCAGAGGACACAGCCACATAAAGCTGTGTGTCATCGACATAAAGAGATTACTGAGGGGAAAAATACAGAGATTAAAAGACCCTAAGATCGGTCAATGAGGGACCCCACAGGTTATTTTGAAGGTTTTGGAAAAGTCATTATTGATTGTCTGTAAGAAAGAGGAACAAGAGGAGGAACAGGAAGAGGAACAGGTTCCTGACAGGACAATTTGATCCCTTGGTCCATTTTAAAGAACTGAGTGAGCAGCTGTGTCAAAAGCAGCGTTCACACCTGAGGCTTTAGTGCCACCTACAGGACTTCTGATGTCACTCCCTACTGTCACAAAGGACTGAAACACAGTTTGAATCATTAGTTGGCTGTAAACACGTTTTTCTGACATCAGGAGATTGATCCTAAACGCCTTGGGGAGCTCGCCGTGTTGCATCGACGATCAAAAATCTCCTCAGACACTGCATGAAAACACTTACAAAAGGTAGGTTGGGTTTGGATGGATGTGGAGGACTTTGGTGTTCATTTCAGCATCAACCAGGCTAAAACCGTGGTGCAGGGTTCGCTAACACCGTATGCTAGGTGTTTCTTCACATGTTGACTTCACTGTGGAGTCCTATATTTTGGTTTGTTCGCACTTTCTTGTTTGCTCCATAATTCCACACGTGTCCAGAAGTTTGACGGGTAAAACAGTCTTGTTTGTGGAGGATGTATTCGGGTCCCGTCCTTCAGCAGTCGAAGCTGGTGGACTTGCCTCGACATGCGACGGACGTCACTGACTCACTCCGTGGGAGAGTTCAGATATTTGTTACAGGTGTCAGAGCCTGGGGGCAGCTGAAGGCTCAGAGACACAGAGTCTGTGTGGGTGGAGGCTTGTTTCTACAGGTCCAGGATCGGCCCAAAGCTCCCCTCTAGCTTTAGACAGCAGAGCTTAAACGTTTAAAGTGAAGCGAGGCCTCAGACTGACTTGCGTCATCTGGTTTTTCACTCTCAGAGCGCATTTCCAGAAAAGTGACCCTTTAAGTAGATTTGAACTTGTTCTTTGGAAGTACGAGGCAGGATCTCCGTTTTGCAGGCTGTTATCATCTCCAGGCTTTTCCCGTCTTGACTCTTAATGTTGAACTTTCTTACAGGAAGTGACCTGGCCTGCAGCCGACATCACTTCCTTCCTGAGGATTTCTCCTCCCCGTCCTTGTTCCACTTCATTGTTCTGTGCTTTTATTCTGAGGGCTGTTTTCCTTTTACTTGGGAATTTCTGCTTTACTTCTTCTGTCATCCAAACAGACTAAAACTGTGGTTTCCCTTCACTTCCTGTGTGATGTGGACTTCCTGCAGATCTCTGATTGGATGTGACTGCTGTTCAGTCTGCACTGAGTCAGTTGGAGCTGAAGCAGTGGCTGCTGGGAGTCAAATGCTTCTCCTGTGACTCATTGGGTCAAATGTACACAGTGTGTACTTTGTGTGTGTCACACCGTTATCTAAGGTTTGCAAATGTCAAGATGACAGAAAGTTCTCAGAACTGACTCTGATTCTGCTGTGACTGAGCGGCTGCACCTCCAACACTCACCGTGTTTCACCACATCGTACCTGCTCCATCACTGCTGTGCATGGTGGAAAAGAACAAAGTACTTTTTCTCAAAGTACTCACTCAAGGTGCATTTTGGGGTGTTTGGACTTTGCGGAAGCATTTCTGCTTCATTTTTCAGAGTGAAATATTTTTACTGTCAGCAGTAGTTACTTAACAGAAGACGATTTCTGTAAGATTGTACACATGAAACAGGTGGTACTTGTGTACTTTTACTGCTGATACTTTAGAGGATGTTGACATGTTAATGTCAAAGCGGAGGATTTACTATCAGCTCCTGGACCTCGGATACAGAACGTGTCTCTTGTCTCTGGGACGCAGTAACTCGTGTCAGTATGGACGAACTGTCTGAGCCTCGTCTGTCTCGCCGTCCTGCTGGTCCAATCACAGGAGATGTGACGTTCATGAACTGATAAATGTTCTTTTGTTCCCACCAATCATTTCAGACCTCTGACCGTGAATGAGAACCAGGTGCAGACCTGTGAGGACCAGGTCTGACGAGTCCTGATTTATAAAATTGAGACAACTCACCAATGAGGTCTCGTGGTAATCCACCAATCATTAACACTCTGACAAAACGCTTTGGTTACGGTGTCAAAGGTCAAGATGATCCAATCCAGTAAAATATTAATCCTAAACGCTCTAATATTCCACAGAAAGCTGTTTAACCATTTCAAACTAGCTGGTAGACGTGTTAACCTTCCATGTTTTCTCCAGTAAGCATGTACACATAGGAAACATGCTGGTTTCAAGACGGCCGCTACACTCTGACCTTTGGATTGACACGTCACTTGACCAATTAGGATCATCCATGTCATGTCCACAGAACAATAAGACCCAACAAGAGTCGGGAGCGCCTTGTTCTCTTCTTTCATGTGAAGATGGAGTCATGAGACCTCAGCATGCAGGTTCATCCTGGTCCAGGTTCAATGGAAACTGATAACAATACCACACAAACTCATTATCTTCATGTTTTTCTCACAGTATGTCAGTGTGTTCTCCAAAAAATAGCCATTTACTATGTTTGTGTGAGTGAATATCTTTCTATTCATGTTTAAGCTGTGTATCTTCATGTTGAGGCGTTCACATACCCTCCGACCAGCCCGACACACATCACGCTTCTGCTCTGAGCTGAAGATGCTGAGAAGGAGGTCAGGCTACAAAAGATACTGAAAATAATTGAATAGTTCACAATGCAGTAAATGTACACTTGATTTTATCAGTGAACCACAGATTTTCATTTGAGGAAACCCTGAAGACAGCGACGTGCTTCAGGTTGAATCTGTTGGATTCACCACATCTTCACTTTTTCATGTGAACGTTGGTGTTATATTTGGTCACTGCAAACACACACTTCCTGTGTAAACACACACAGAACAACCATTTATGAAATAACACACCTGAGGAGACACGACACACCTGCACTCACACACACTTAAATATTAATAAAACGAAGCTGGTTCCTTTTTCTCTTCACAAACCTCCTGCAGAAACCTTCAGTTTGGACCTTCAGCCGCTACCATCGGGTCAGATCCTGTTCATCTCCTTCTGATTGGCTGAGCTCATCTTACTGCAGGAGAAAACAGGAGAAAGTTGACCTTGAATCAAATAAATTCAAAGCCAGAACAGAATTTCAGCTTTGGTGCAGGAACAAATTCAGTCTTTAGTGAGAAAATCTTCATGAATGACTCAGCACTTTGACATTCAGGGTGGCAGGAAAAATCAGAAACAATAAAAAGATGAGAGACAATGAGTCACACTCACACACACACACACACACACACACACACTTTACCAGCGCTGTGTTATCAGCCAGGTCACGATCTTTAGACGACTGTATTTCCTGAAACATCAGCTTCAGCTCGTGCGGACGTCGTCCTCACGGCGTCTGTGGGGGGACGGAGTGTTTCTGCAGAACTCCAAATGACTGTCAGTGTTCTGGTTTCAGCAGCAGGTCACACGTCACAAACACAACTCACATTTTAGGAAATCTGTGAGACACAAATATTTTGCTTTTCTTCATAAAGTTTATTCACAGATGGGAGTGATACAAACACTGTTTTCACATTTCATTCAGTCAGTATTCATCCACACACACTGGTCAGCTCACTGGTTCCCTGTGTTCACCGTCTGAAGCAGCTTCAGCGTCACACTTCAGTCATTCCACCGTCTTCAATCCCACTTTAATAAATATCATAACATTATAAATAAAAGATAAAATAGAAGAAACCTTTCATAAAAACCATGGTGGTCAACACTTTGCAAGGTTGTTCAATATGAACATTTTTTTCTGATGCTTTAAAAATAATCTTTAAGCTGGATATGAACATAATTCAACACAAAGACATGAATGCCCAATATTACACTGCAAAAAACTCCTCTTCACATGTCATCTGCTGTTGAATCTTAAAATCCAACTTTCACGCGTTATTTTCTTGATTGTGGTGCATTAATCGCTGTGTTTGGTGTCTTCAAACAAGCTGATTTCATTGAGATGAGCGGCTCATTTTGAGAAAATGAGGAATTTAGGACAAAATGATGAGAAACTTTTTGCAGTATGAACAGATTACAGTCCCACAGGTCTCATTAATTTAGTCAGTCCTGTTTGAGTTCTGAAATAAATACATGAAAAAAGATTTCTGAGCAGCACGGCAGAAACGTGTTCATCTGAGATTCAGACCAGATCAGAAACCAGCAAGACTTTAGAAACCTTCCCAACCAGCTCAGGAGCCGTTCTTCCAGAGCGTCAGAAACCTTTTGAACAGTTCAGAATTTCTGTACCAGTTCAGAAACCTTACAGCCAGTTGGAAAACTTCATGTTCGGTTTAGAAACTAGTCTGTTGAAGCAGCTTTCAGCTCGTGTTCAAACCTCTTGTTCAGTTGTTTCCTTCAGTTCAGAGAGCTTTTATTCCACTCTGAAACTCACTGATTGGTTCTGAAACCAGATTTCTCCATCAGTTGAGAAACTCTCCGTCAGCAGTTCAGTCGTGCTGTGTGCGCAGCGTCCCGGCTAGCCAGTCCCAGTGGGTGAAGTAAGGGGCATAGTTGCATTTGAACGTGAGGTGGTGGAGGTCATGGTGGCGGGCCCCGCCATACAGCCCCAGTGGCACCAGGCGGTGGGTGGCCCAGGGCAGGTCATAGCCACAGTGGTCCTCCACCGACAGCCAGATGTTGACCAGGAAGAAGGCCAGTTCAGTGAGCGGGTGGCAGCCCAGCAGGACGGTGTTGACGGTGGCGAAGAAACCCAAACTGAGAGTCTCCCAGATGCCAGAGTACTCGGCGGTGAGGGCGGAGGGAGAGGTGTAGGTGTGGTGCACCTGGAGGAGGAGAAGAAGAAGACACATGAAGGTGGAGCGACATTTTTTAGATGTCAGAAAATGTAGAAACAAAAATTAAAATGATTGGCCGGATGATTCTTTGTCTTTATTTAACGGTTCCTCCTCGACTGTCATGCTGTTTGCATTATTAACAATGATGTGAGACATAAATCTCTGTCATCATTTCTTCAGAAAATGTTATCGGCTGCTGGTTTTAGCTCTGGATACAGGGTTTCCATCTGTCACAGGTGAGTGATTAATAGACTGAGTTCAGGTACGAACCTTGTGGAAGTTGCGGTACAGCCAGGGCACTTTGTGGTGCAGCAGGTGCCAGATAAAGCTCTGGAAGTCAAAGAGCAGCAGGCAGACCAGCACCTGAGCTAGCAGGTGGGGCAGGGGCGGGGCCTCCTTGGGCAGGTGGATGGGCCTCAGGTACCAGTGCATCACTGTCAGCGGGAAGATGAAGACCAGGTGATTGTAGAGCGTCAGAGCCAGGCAGCTCCGTATCGAGGCCCAGCTGATGGAGCTCTGAGGCTGCAGCTTGTACCTGCGCACCAGGGCCCACCTGGTGGACAGCAGGTCCAGGAGTAGAAAGGGCAGGCAGAAGGACAGGTAGATGGACAAGGAGAAGATAACGGGGAAGAAAGGTGAGCGCAGGAGGGAGGCGTGTCCCAGCACGAAGGTCCAGAGAGGCTGCAGCAGCATTGTGCCATCAGATTAAGATTCAGACTTTATGTGTTCAGTCTGAGTCTGAGCTTCATGGTTTTATAGGAGCCCAGTCGGACTCTGGACCCCTCCCACCGTGCCCTTATAAGGATTGTTCCTGCTCTTTGAGGAGACGTCAGAGACAGGTGAAGAAATGGAAACTCCGCAGCAAGTTCAGTCACGACTGCATTCAGAGAGGAGACGAGCTGCTGCTCTAAACTGCAGAAACGTGGTTTTCAGGGTCGCTCTGATTTATATTGATTAACATCCTGTCTGTCTGTCTGTCTTGTTATGCCCCGGTTTAGGGGAACCCTTGGCATAACAGATGCGCTCCCTCCAGGCTTCCCACTCCAAAGAAGGCCAGCAACTGGATAAACCAACTTCAAACAATGTGCAGTTTTATTTATCTTCAGGGGAAGAACAGGCCAACAGAACAAACAGAACAAACTGAAATCGCCCTACACTTTCCTAACAAACAAAAGGAAAATAAATGACAAAGTTGTAACCTAAACTCCTGACATAAAACACAGGAGAAAACGGGTGCAAAACAAAAGGCTTCTTCCCCCTACTTCACTGCCCTAACTATTTACAACTATTTACAATATTTACACAAGTTCAGAACTTGGTCTTAATACAAAGGTACACACTTAGATTTTCACACTCTCAGAAGTTACTAATTCAAACCATCTACACATCCTGCTGGTGTCTTTGTGGTGGAAATGCTGGAGAGAGGCCGGGGGAGTGCACGCTGCCGGTTCAAATAGACTGGGGATCCACCCCCTGACCAATCGCGCTGCAGCAGCCATCATCAGGCTCCATCCCTGTTGGAGAGAGAGAGGGAAAAGAGACACACACACACCGGAGGAGGAGACACTGCAGCAAAGAGAAAAAGAAACCCACATACACACTCACAAATGACCCACAGGGTCATAACAGTCTGTATGCACTGAGCGCTTCATGCTGATTAATAGACAGCATGGGGGGGAGGGGTTATCATCAGACTCATCAGTATGTTGATGTGAGAGACTCTGTGTCTTCATGTCCTCAGCAAGTTTTCCTCCGTGAGAAATCTCTGCCGAGCTCTCTTCTTTACATGATTTCAAGAGGGACAGTGAATGCATCACAAGGCTCACTTTCAGTTTCGTTTCTTCGCTTTGCTTATGTCAGTTTCTTACCTGACTAACGAAGCAGCTGGATCAATAACATCATCATCATCGGGACATGCTCCTCTCAGATCAGTGACGAAGGTTTTTCTTTCAGAATGAGGTAAGTTTGCTTCAGTTTGCAAACGTCATGTCCTCCTGTTTCACCTGCAGAAGAAGTGGAGTTATAACAGTTGAATGTAGCTGTGTGCAGATAGAGACATGTCTAACTCTGACTCCCTTTGTGAAGCTTTCAGAGCTGCCAAATAAACAGCTCGCGGCTGTTTGTTGCTTCCTTCTCTGTGGTGCTTTTGTGCCTCCTTGTCTTGGTTTCAAGTCTCTTTGTGGAGGTTTTGAGTCTCGTCCTGACAGACGGTGAAAGCTCTTAAGATCCAGACCTCAGGGACCTCAGTGGTGTTAATCTGCCTCTTAGTGAAAAGCCAGAGTCAATAATACTGGTATGAAACTGGTTAAGATTGCTGCTAAGCTTGTGTGATCAGTACGTGACAATAATGTGTCCTCAGTGGTGAACAGCCAATAAACAGCCTTCCCTCTGTGACCTGCAGTGATCCTCGCAGCACACTTCTCTCAAGACTGCAGCAGCTGCAGAGTCGCTTCACCTGGGACCTGAAGAAGGAAGAGGTCGACCTGAACAACCTGAGCACTCGACTCCAGGACCACATAGACCTTCGGCTGGGACAGCAGGGTGCGGAGGCCCGCTCCTACAGCTTCTTGGCTTATGTCAGGTAAAGTGTCCTCTGCTCACCTGGCAGATCACACATTTGCTGGTACAGCATATCCCTGAACTCATCATTCAGGACTTGTTTGAAACCTGCTGAGACCACATGACCGGGTGTGTAACAGACACTCAGCAGGACTCAAGCCTCCTCAAGGGAACGCTGGAGAGGTGAAGAGGAGGCACAGATGCAGCAGGAGGTGAATTAGAGACACAAATCTCACTCCTCCTCCTCCTACTCCTCCTCCCCCTCCGCACTGATTGGATTCAGTGTGACTTCCAGTGGCGACCAATAAAAATGTCTGAAACACAACAAAAAACAATTCTGTATAAAAAAGAGCAAATCTCATCTCACAACACTCCTCAGGTACCTTCAGGGTCGACCAGAGGAGGCGGTGTCGCTTCTCAAACAATCAGAGAAGATAACCAGAGAGAGTTACGGCGAGGAGAACCTTCGGCGGCTCATTGTGACGTATGGAGACCTGGCCTGGCTGAAATACCACACCGGAGACTACACCCAGTCTCAGAGCTACTGCCAGGCGGTCGAAGACATCCTGGTACGTATGAGGGGAGACCGCTGACTCAAAACTGTCTGTTAAAAACAACATCGTTTTACTCAATCCAGCTGTTTCCAGATTAACCACACAGACCAACTGCAATTTGCACATTAGAATTTCTTTGCTAACATGCCACCGTGTGAATCTATCGCTCGACTGCTCGTTCGTCACCCTCAAGTACAATACAGTGGTAGAGAGCTGAAAATGGAAATTATCATTGGACCAACGCAGCTGATCCTGGCGACTGGTTCAGAAGGACATCCTCCGCTGGAGCACGTTTTACATGATTTGGCCAAAAACAGATGAGCATGAAAAACAAATGAAGTGCATGACACTGATATCAGAGACCCTATCCTCAGGAGGTCAGCAGGAGCACCACTGAGGTTTCATATACTGGATTTATTCCAAAGAGGAGAGAAACAGGAGGAGCAGCCTCCTCTGGTGTTCACACAATGCTTTAGGACAGTTAAAACATGTGCCTCATGTTCTATGAGGAACTTGTGTCAGTACTGGTTTCAATTGTGAACTCATACCTGATCAGAGTCCTAATCAGTCAACAGTTTCTTAATCTAAGTGCTGTTTCTTTCTCCGCCTGCCCCTCTGTCTCTTTACAGCTGACGTATCCCACTGACTCCCCCACAGTTCTCCACCCAGAGGTATACGGAGAAAAAGCTTGGACCTACCTTAAGTTTTTGAAATCTTACTACCCCAAAGGCATCGACTGTTTCCGTCAAGCATTGAAGCTGCAGCCTGATGACAGCGAGTGGAATGCCGGCTATGCTATTGCCCTCTACCGCACAGAACCGGTCAGTTTACTAAGAAAACGTGATGAAAATGAACAAAATTCAAGTCATAATGACTCTTGGCTGCATCAAACTGGCACATTGAGTTGAGGGCCCCATCAGTGGTTTGATGATTCAATCAGCTAATTCAGTGTCAACATGTTTCTAAGAAGTTTCAGAGACTTCTAAGCTTCTCTCAGAAGGTGGAAGAAGATTTGTAGGCCAGGAATGTAAAACAGTAAACTGACAGAGGTCTCATTTACAGAGGGTTTCAGGAACATCCAACCAAGATGAGGAGTCACCGGCCACCAAACAGCTTCGCCGAGCCCTGGAGATCAACCCCGACGATGGTGTTCTGCTGTCAATGCTGGCCCTGAAGCTGGTCGAGTACAACAATCATCGAGAGGCTGAAGGCCTGGTAGAGAGCGCACTGAAGCTAGATCAAGACAACCCTCACGTCATGCGCTACATAGCCAAATATTTTCGCATTCAGGTAGGTCTGAGTTACTCTCAGGTTAGCCGAAGAAAATACTTACTGTGATGTATTATCCATCGATCCATTTAATCTGGGTTTTGGTCGCAACGGCGGCAGGTTTAACAGAGTAGTTAAGAAATTCTTCTCCAGATATCCTCCAGCACTTCCTGGGCAATACCTAAACATTCCCAGGCCAAATGGGATACACGGTGTACACTGTATATTATACTACTGAATATGCGATACCTGATCTTCATATGACACTGAAGCGGCACGTCAGGCCAATTCCACCAGAAAGTCAGGATCAGCACAGCATCTCAGGACAAAGCTCGTTCACTTCTGTGCTTTGGCGATGGAGAGCATTTCGCCTACCTCTGTGACCTCCGGAGGTCAGAGACATCAAAGTCCCTGAGTCCTGTAACTCTGCCTCCTCTTCAGAACCCAGTGATTATGAATTCCCTCCTGGTCGCTCATCATGTGAGGCGACTGTTCGAGCTGGTGGGTGGGGGACTGGTTATGCATCTTCTTTTGTTTCTGACCTAAAAATGAACTGTGTGTCCATGATCCAGGGAGAGGATGAGCGGTCCATAGATCTGCTGAAGCGAGCACTGGAGAGGACCAAGCATTCAGCTTTCATCCAGCACCAGCTGGCTATGTGCTACAAGAAAAAGAAGATTGCTGAACAGAGCAGAAGGCCCTGCAACAAGCAAAGTACAGGCACACATACGAAGCTCCAAACATACTATCCCATAATACGTACAACCTAAGATAAACTGTTATTCTGCACGACTCTAGAGGTGAAGCAGTGGAGGCATATATGTATTCAGCACCTGGACGAAGCAGTCAAGATAAAGCCTTCATTTGTCCTCGCGATTGCTGATCTGGCACTGCTGTATGGAGAGGACAAGAACCTGAGCAGGTTCGCTGCCTCTTGCCTGTTTTCTTTCTGTTATTCGACTTCATTTGACCAACTGTTTCTCCAGCCACCCACTGTCCACCATCTTTCTCTTCATCATCATCACCATCATCATCATCTGTTTGTCTCTCAGAGCTGAGGAATTGTT
Source organism: Chaetodon auriga (assembly GCF_051107435.1). NCBI lineage: Eukaryota > Metazoa > Chordata > Actinopteri > Chaetodontiformes > Chaetodontidae > Chaetodon > Chaetodon auriga. The sequence continues at coordinate 254,619 of NC_135093.1, forward strand.
CCAACTGGGCTTGCAGAATTTATCAACAACAGAAAAAAGCATTTGTCAGGTTCTTCATCTGCGTTATGCAGAATTTCACCACTATCACACCAAACAGGAGGCCGAAGCGATCTCTCAGTACACTGAGGTGGGTTCATGTCTGCATGCGTGTTGCTAATACGCAAAATAATTGACTGAATAAGCTCACCTACCCTGATCTACCTGAGAACTACAAAACAAAATGATTGATACAATTTTTGTTAATACAAAGACTGACTTGCTTTGGAAAAGCAGACTTTTGAAAAACTTTAGGACGGATTGATAACTGTACTGATCTGTGTTCTGGTTTGTTCATTCAACAGGGTCTGATGTTAACACGGGACACATGGGAGTGGAAACAATG
>NC_135093.1:260000-272500 GCF_051107435.1 Chaetodon auriga
GAACGTTGAGCAAGTCATCAAAAAACTCCAGGTTGATAAGGTGAGCAAAACTGACAGGAAGTGACATCAAAGTCAGTACAACAGAAACATTACTGTGTGTGTGTGTGTGTGTGTGTGTGTGTGTGTGTGTGTGTGTGTGTCATACTTGGCCAGGCCCTCCAGTACAGCAGGAAGCAGAACAGACTTCTGAGCTTTCTTCAAGATCCTGAAGTAGATGAGGAAGACGATGTTCAGGGTCTCTGTGTGCTGAAGAGGAGGAGGAGGAAAAGGAGGAGTAGCAGCAGGAGGAAAAGGAGCAGCAGCAGGAGGAGCAGGAGGAGGAGGAGGAGTTAAACTTCTTCTAATTATTCATATTTAAATTTTGTCTCCTTGCTTTCAACTCACCAGTTTGATCTTCTTGTCTTTGCCCTCTGAGGCTTCAGCCTCCAGCAGCTCCTTCTCCAACTTCTCCTCCGCCTTCTTCCACTACACATGCACACACGCACACACACACACACACACACACATATGCACGCACGCACAAACACACAGAGACACACACACACACACACACACACACACACACACTGTGTTAAAGCTCTGAAAAGTTGACTCACAGTGAGCTCGTTTCCATCATGAAGGAGCTTCAGGTCGTCACACTGACATCTGAACTACAGGACAGGTGTGTCTTTTCACAGGTGAGCAGTGACTCTGCTGTCCTGCTCTGACTGATCCAGATGCCGGCGGTGTGTCTCCAGAGTGTGTCTCCGTCGCCTGTGCCCTGAACACCTGTTCAGGTGTGCCCGGGCCTCGCAGGTCGCTGCCACGTAACACCACCCATGTGACGTCTTATTAAAGGTGTGTTTGTTTGTGTGTTTCATGCAGCCACACGTCTGCTCTTCATGTTTCCAAAGACGCCAAATCCATCCGACTGACTGACGAATGAACCAAAGCGGCGTCGACAGAACCACGACGAGGAGCTGAAGAGACTCACCTTCCTCTGCATCCTCGACAGACTCTTCCTCTTCTCCTGGTTGTTCATGAACCTCTTCTTCGGAGCAGTGTCCTCCATGTCCTTTTTCACCTGCACCTCCTTTATCCTCAGACTCAGCAGGGTCCTCAGCACCTGACGAGGGGGGTTACAGTACATTACATCAGCGCGCATGTGTGTGTGTGTGGGTGGGTGGGTCATGACGGGTCTGACATCACAGTTCAACAGCTGACATCACTGCTTGTGTGCTTCGTCACCTCAGGCCTGACGTTGTAGTTGAGGCTCTTCACGAGGCCGGAGACGACCCGCACAGCGGCCAGAGCAGTCATGCCCACTTTGTCCTGCTGGAAGAGCTTCCTGAACGCATCGCAGCACATACTCGACACCTGCAACACACAGAAGCACCTGAACGCATCACATCACGTCCCTGATACCTGCAACACACGGAAGCACCTGAACGCATCGCAGCACATACTTGACACCTGCAACACACAGAAGCACCTGAACGCATCGCATCATCTCCCTGACACCTGCAACACACAGAAGCACCTGAACGCATCGCATCACATCCCTAATACCTATAACACACAGACGGACCTGAACGCATCACATCACGTCCCTGATACCTGCAACACACAGAAGCACCTGAACGCATCACATCACGTCCCTGATACCTGCAACACATGGAAGCACCTGAACGCATCGCAGCACATACTCGACACCTGCAACACACAGAAGCACCTGAACGCATCACATCACGTCCCTGATACCTGCAACACACGGAAGCACCTGAACGCATCGCAGCACATACTTGACACCTGCAACACACAGAAGCACCTGAACGCATCGCATCATCTCCCTGACACCTGCAACACACAGAAGCACCTGAACGCATCGCATCACATCCCTAATACCTATAACACACAGAAGGACCTGAACGCATCACATCACGTCCCTGATACCTGCAACACACAGAAGCACCTGAACACATCACATCACGTCCCTGATACCTGCAACACATGGAAGCACCTGAACGCATCGCAGCACATACTCGACACCTGCAACACACAGAAGCACCTGAACGCATCACATCACGTCCCTGATACCTGCAACACACGGAAGCACCTGAACGCATCGCAGCACATACTTGACACCTGCAACACACAGAAGCACCTGAACGCATCGCATCATCTCCCTGACACCTGCAACACACAGAAGCACCTGAACGCATCGCATCACATCCCTAATACCTATAACACACAGAAGGACCTGAACGCATCACATCACGTCCCTGATACCTGCAACACACGGAAGCACCTGAACGCATCGCAGCACATACTCGACACCTGCAACACACAGAAGCACCTGAACGCATCATGACGCATAGCTGTGATGTAAAACACACAGAAGCACCTGAAGGTATCACAAACACTATGACAGTTACGGCAGATGGAGTTGGCTAAACAATAAGACACTGAGGCAACTACCTGAACTACCTGAGCTACCTGAACTACCTGAGCTATCTGAGCTACCTGAGCTACCTGAGCTACCTGAGCTACCTGAGCAGGACCAGGCTGGGCCAGTTTCTCACCTTCTTGTCCGGGTCATTCATCAGTGGGACAAGGACAACGATGATGTTGTTGTGGAAGTTGAAGTGAGGCAGAGTGAGCAGCAGCTCACACAGGCAACGAACGGCGACTTCGGCGAGGCCACGGTAGGACTGGAAGCCCACCGCCTGGCTGCGCTTCTTCTTCTTCTGTTTCCAGTCTAATGATGGAGGTGAAACACAGATGTGGTACTTGTACCTTCTGCTGTCGTGTCTGCTGTATGTGATGATGTGCTGCTCTGGTTGTGTACCTTTGATGGTCTGCTCCAGGTCCTCCAGGTAGAACTTGTACTGACACACCAAACCTTCTTCAAACTCTCTGAGCTGCTGAGTCTCCTTCTTCACCTGCAGAGCCAACCGGCCAATCACACGACAGTCACACACAGGACTTCAAAGGTTTACAGCACTTTTATTTCCCTGAATACCTGCACAGCAAATGTGATCATACGGTCAGGATTGACTTCAAACTGAAGCTCGAGGATGATCAGTACTGTCAACCTGAACGCTTTCACATGTTTCTGCTGCTTAAAGCTTCATTCTGCCGGTTAGCCTGTCGAGTCTGGCGTTAGCACGCTCTGTGGCTAACGTGGTTAGCACGATCCGTGGCTAACGTGGCTAGCAGCACGCGTTGTCGCCCACAGGCTGAGCAGCAGCTTCGATGTGGAAACTGTTTCTTCACGAAGCTGTTCGTGTCGTCTCTCACTGAACATGAACACATGCTGGTTACCTTGGTGGCCTTCTCTGCGGGGGTCAGAGGTCGTATCCTGTAGGTGGGGGTGATGTCTTTAAAGATCTCCATCAGAGAAACCAAGACCAGCTTCCGGACCGTCACCGCCACACAGGGGTCAGACTCCATCAGCATCCCACGCAGCTCCTTCACTCGCTTCATCTGCTCTCACACACAAACACACCATCATCATCATCACCATTATCATCATGAAACGCCTGTTTGGCTGTGAGTCTGATCTCAGACCAGCGGTCAGGCTCACATTGCTGTAGGGGTCGGAGATGATGGCTGATCCCAGGCTGGCGATGCACCGTTTCTTCTCCCTCATCTTGTGGACTCTGAGCTGCTGTTGCTGCTCTGGGGTCAGCGCTGCAGAGCACTCTGTCTCCCCCTCTGCACAGGAGGACACATCACAGGCTCACTTTACTCTGGATTCACATTTACAAACATGTGTTTGACTATCAGGCAAACCATCGAGGACGACCGCTGAGGGCAAACAGACACTTTGTTCTAAATCGAGTTCTTCAAATGATTCTTTAACGACACAAAAGGTGTAAATTACTGGAGCTCTGGTTCTGGACCAGTGAACCTGCCGAGGTTTGACCTTCACACACTCTCTCAGTGTGGTGAGTTCATTCTCGTTAGTGATTCCAGACCCTGTCTGTCTTTGAGAAACCAGCCAATCACAAAGAGTCGTCTCAACCTCGACTTCCTGCTTCACCTTTAGCAGCTTTGACATGTTCAGTGTCATTCAGCACGAACTCAGACACGAGTCTGAATCCTCCTTTAGTCCATTTAAGAGAAGACTTTATTTAGCCCTTGCTGGGGAAATTCACTTTAACAGACTATAAAGCTTCAAGGAACCCAAACACAAGATGGCCGACACCTTTAAAAAAGTACAAAAGTTGAGGTTGTGAAGCGGACTGAAGCTCGTCCGTGTCGCAGGTGAAGGAGTTCAAGGTTAAAGGAGTTAAAGGAGGAAGATTTGAACCGTCAGCAGTTTGAAGCTTGACTGTCTGTCCCTCAGGTCCTGAGAGACGCTGAAGGATGGACAGACGACAAACATCATGATGTCACAGTGAAGATGACCTCTGACCTTTGACCTCTAAAACATTGGTTCATCTTTGAGTCCAGCTTTGTTTTTTTACTCACTTTCTGTGTTTCATGATCACATTTTTGATTTGGTCTTTTTCTTCTTCTTTGTTCTTTATTCTTGCTTTTGTTGCTGTCGATAACAACAGACTTTCCCCAGGGTGGGATCAATAACGTTATATCTCATCTTATCTTATCCTCAAAGGTCACAGGTCGTTCGTACCATTTTCTAACTCCTCCGGCTCGTCTGCAGCATCTTCTTCCTCATCTTCTTCCTGCGGCTGCTTTTTGATGACTACAAACAAAACAGAACGTTAGTGGGTCAGCGGGTGGATCACTGAGTGGATCAGCAGGTGGATCACTGAGTGGATCAGTGGGTGGATCAGTGGGTGGATCACTGAGTGGATCAGCAGGTGGATCACTGAGTGGATCAGTGGGTGGATCACTGAGTGGATCAGCAGGTGGATCACTGAGTGGATCAGTGGGTGGATCAGCAGGTGGATCACTGAGTGGATCAGTGGGTGGATCAGCGGGTGGATCACTGAGTGGATCAGCAGGTGGATCACTGAGTGGATCAGTGGGTGGATCACTGAGTGGATCAGTGGGTGGATCAGTGGGTGGATCAGCAGGTGGATCACTGAGTGGATCAGTGGGTGGATCAGTGGGTGGATCACTGAGTGGATCAGCAGGTGGATCACTGAGTGGATCAGTGGGTGGATCACTGAGTGGATCAGCAGGTGGATCAGTGGGTGGATCAGTGGGTGGATCAGTGGGTGGATCAGCAGGTGGATCACTGAGTGGATCACTGAGTGGATCAGTGGGTGGATCAGTGGGTGGATCAGCAGGTGGATCACTGAGTGGATCAGTGGGTGGATCAGTGGGTGGATCAGTGGGTGGATCAGCGGGTGGATCACTGAGTGGATCAGTGGGTGGATCAGTGGGTGGATCAGCGGGTGGATCACTGAGTGGATCAGTGGGTGGATCACTGAGTGGATCTGGTGTGCTGTACCTCTCTCCACACTCTGTGGGATCACTCCTGTCTTGTCTTTGATTGGCAGCAGGTGGATGATCTCTTTCTCCTCCGTCCTCGCCATCTTCCGCGGAACCTTCTCGTAACTCCGAACCACTTCTGAGCTCCGCTTCTTCCCACTGTGCACCGGTCCGCTGGGACACGCCACCACGGGAAACAAACACACACCAGTCACTGTGTGTGTGTGTGTGTGTGTGTGTGTGTGTGCGTGCGTGTTTTCTACACCTACAGTCGAAGGTTTCCCACGAGCAATTGAAACAGCGCTGATGAACTTCCTACCTTGTTTCACAACATTTCAGGTGTGTGTTTGTGTTGGCGTTACCATGACGACAGGTCTCTGGTGACGAAGGAAGCCTGGCGAGCCATGGCGGTCATCTGACGCAGATCTTCGTCCTCCATCATGTCTGTCGGCAGACTCTCCAGAAACTCCTCGTCATCCTCCTCCTCGTCTGTCAGACGCATTCATGAGAAAGATTCACACCACCAGGACAGAAACAACGGTGAGCAGTGCATCATGGGAGAAGAAGTCCACTTCATCTATAAATATCTGAATAGTGTGTTTTCATGAGGAAGCGCAGCAGACAATAAAAAGCTCTGATGAATTGAGAGGAAACACTTGAACCAACGTAACGTGTCATGAGGGAATTGATTATGCTAATTAGCACATTGATTAGCCAAATTAAAGGTCTACAGCCATCTGCCAATCAACAGCGCCCTCTCACCAGGTCTCTTCCTGTATGTTTCCAGTGGGCGGGGCGTCCTGATGGCGGCGTCTTTCACCGCCTGTCTCAGCTTCTTCTGCTCTTTACGCTGCTTCTTGGCGACGTTCTGCTGCTTCAGCTGACGGTTCTTCAGTTTGTTCTCCAGCTTCACGCCGCTTGTCTTCAACAGGCGGCGGAACGTCGGCCGACGTTTCTTTGACCGAGGCTGGAGGGAGTGAGGAAAGGAAGGAAGGCGGGAAGGAAAGGAAAGAAGAGTTAGACTCGAACGGATGAATCATCCCGGAGTTCAAGTCTTCAATATGATAAAAACAAGGCTTCATCACGTTTTATTTCATTTGACATCCACAAACTCCTGTTTGTCACAGCAATAATAAATTATTATATTAATTATTGATCTTCTCTCTTGATCAGCAAACCGCTAATTTTCTTCTTCAGAGAATGATAGAAAATATGTTTTGTCCTGTCAATAAATTCTGAATAAAACTAGATCATTATATAATATGTAGACTATAAAATAATTAGGCTCTAATACTATGCATGAGGAGTACTATAAGCTTATTATTTGTGTACTTTGCTGTTTGTGTATTTCAATGTCCACCGTAAACCTTTAAGTGATGTGAGACAAACAGTCAAGAAGAGATTCATTTTAAACTCAGATGAACGATTAAAGCACGGTGGCAACACTGTCGCCTCACAGCAAGAAGGTCCCGGGTTCGATTCTCGCTGCGGGCACCGGGGGCGCCTCCACCATACCTTCGGTGCCTGCTGCTCGAGGAAAAAAGGGCCTTTCTGTGTGGAGTTTGCATGTTCACCTGGGGTATCCTCCGTAAAATATACCCCCACTAAAAACATGCAAGAAGATCACCACCTGACCAATGGTGACAACGAGCTGGGTCCCCGGGCGCCGGTCTGGCTGCCCACCGCTCCTGGTCTGCCGCGGAGGAAGGACGACCAGGATGGGTGAAATGCGGAGGACAAATTTCACCTTCGTGTGCTGTGTCCTGCATGTGCATGATGTGTGACAATAAAGGGGAATGTCTCCCCCCCGATTCTTCTTCTTCTAAATTAAATCTGTGTTCTTTAGGGCTAAACGACGTGCAAAAACAATCACATTGATTGATTGGATTTTTGAGGTCTGTTGATTTGTCGGCTTCATTTTTAACACATAACCCACTGACACATTTGGCCTGTATCTGAAAACTGCGTATGGACGTGGCCATATTACAGTACTGACATTTAGTCCTGGTGGTCATTGATTAATTAGCAGCTGTCTGAACAAACAGCAGGTCAGTGACCATCAGCACCTCACTGAACATGTAGTTTCAGTCAAGACAGAGCTGAAGACATCAGCACCCACAGATGTTTAATTCATCTCAGAGAAACGCGTCTCTGGGTATTTATACGGCTGCCGGTTTGATCAAAAGGCTAAGGCGATTCAGGAAATGCTCTATGCTGTGTTCTACACAGTGGGTACCGTCCACGCTTAAAATTCGGATATTTCTCTATGGAGTCTGGTGCCACACAGTAAAGAAATGCCAGGTCCTGCTCGTGGTGAAGCAATTATATTGAAGTGACACTGCAGTTTTACCAGTGTGAATAGATTCCAGTCTGTAAAATAATATCTTACAGTAATAACTTTCTGTGTCTTTCTCTGAGTGAGCTCCGGTATCAACTCATTGGAGTACGTTTAAAGTAAACACGCAACTTTTAAATTCGTACATTTCTCTATGGAGTCTGGTGGCGGGCAGCTAAGAAATAGGAGGTGATGCTCGAGCTATGATGCCGTTTTGTGGAACTTTTCAGCAGTTCCAGCTGTGAGAACATGAAGCTCTGACAGAACAGATTCTGCACTTTAAATTTATCATTTAATGGTGAAGATTTTCCGGAACTTCGGTGTGAACTTACCGGACCCATGGCGGCACAAACTCTCCGTCTCCCACTGCAGCTTCAAACCGACGTTTATCAACCTTCCTCAGCGTGTGTGTGATGAAGTGTGTCGATATGTTTTGGTGGAAAAATTGCTTCTGTTTCCACACGCGTGTCGACCAGAGAGCAGGATCAGACAGATAACCCGGAAACACTAAACCGAAGTGAAGAGACAACAGCGACACGAGCGGCGGGAGGTTGAACTGCACAACACAGTCTGAACAGCACGCAAAATTAGGATTATTATTATTAGGAAACATTTCTGTAATGTGACACAAATTACAATGGTTGATTTCAGAGAAATTTCCCCGGAACATTATTTATTTATCATCCATGTGTTACAGGAAACTTTAGCATCTGTATATGTTGAACTGAACATTTACATGTAGACAAACATTCTTCATGTTTCGCTGAGCTGCTCATCACTGAAAGGCTCATCTAGATATGAATTAATATTAATTCAGTGAAAGTGAGAGTCCTTTCCAGAATCCTTCCTGCAAATTTACAATTATAAGTAGGTTTGGGACCCGTAAAGAGTTAAACATAAGTGAGAGTTCATCTACATTTTATTTCATATACACATACCTGTCTGGTCCTCGAGAGCTTTAACTCAATCCTTTAATGTTTTATTACAGAAACTCTTACAGAAAAAGTCTAAATAAATTAAAGCAGAACTCTTGCTCACAAATAATAGTTTCTGACATCTGACATCATTTTGGGGAGATTAACCCCGTAAAGCCCAGAATAAGAAGGTGAGTTCAGACACGTTAAAACAGACTGTGGATCAGCAGCTGCTCGTCTCTGATTCTCTGCACGAAGACAAAACCTGAGAGAGAAAAACAAAATTTCGCTGAAGATCCTCATTATTTTATCTTCTTCCACAGAGTGATCAGTCTGTCTGTCAGGTGACTCACCTGACTCCACTTCCTGTTCCCACTCAGCACGGGTGAGGCCGAGATGCAGGAGAACAACCTATCAGAGAGCAGTTCTTCATCGGGGAGGCGGGACAGGAACTGAGCTGAGGATGACACGACAGAACAGGACAGAACAGTTTTCCAAAAGGATATTTCCTGACAGTCAGTGCCAGCTCCGACACCTGATGTAGAAACCATTCATCCTCAAAGTCACCTGGGACGAGTCCGAGTCAAGTCTCAATTTACTCAAGACTGGTCCAAGTGAAGCCTCGAGTCTCCTGATGCGAGTCCAAGTTGAGTCTTAAATCACCCAGGACACTCAAGACAAGAGCAAGTGAAGTCTCCTCATCGAGTCCAAGTCACTTCAGACAAGTCAAAGCCGAGTGCCAAGTCCTTGTCAAAGTGCACATCACTCAGGACGAGTCAAATTTGAGTTTCAGGTCACTTAGGTCAAGTCTCAAGTCGCCCGAGGTGACTATAAGTCAAGTAACATGTTATGACGTAGTCATTTGCAGGTGTTTCATGCCTCTGATAGCTGATTGGCCACTGTACGAGTGAGGTCACGGAGGTCACCACACGCTCACCGGTGCTGATGAGGTCCATGTGCAGCAGGACGTCCTGGTAGAGCCTCAGGATTCCCAGAGCGGTCCTGAACAGGAACTCCTCCCCGTCCCGGAAGAAAACGTCCCAAACTCTGGACGCCACGTCCAGAGGGAGGGGCTTCGTGTAGAGAGACAGGATCCTGGAGGGTATGTGTGTGTGTGTGTGTGTGTGTGTGTGGGGGGGGGGGGGGGGGGGTGAACTTCTCTATTGTTCTAAGACTTCCACATTTTTTCTGAATATTGACTAATTACAATTGAGCAGTAGTACAAAAATTAGATTAGCAATTTACCCTCTGCTTTTAGTCTTTGTGCTAAGCTAGGCTAGGCTAATTCAGAGACTCACCAGTCCATGAGGTAGAGGTCAGGAGTCAGACCTGAAGACTGGAAGTGAAGGAAGAGACGAGGAAGAGAGTCCTCCAAAAAAACCTGGAAGGCCCCGAAATATCTGAGCATCTACAGAGAGATGGAGGACAGACAGAGAGGGACAGACAGGCAGGACAGTGCTTAGGTATTTAGCTGTGATGGGTCGGGGCTCAGGGAAAACATTATGTTAACGAGGGTCCTCACGAGGACAGAAAGACAAACATGTCTGTGTACCAGCTGGTGGTCCACCCTGTAAAAAGCCAGCTGACACGGTCTGTTGATCAGGTTAGAGAAGCCGATGAAGGCTTCGACCTCGTCCATGTTCAGGATCAACATGGCTGCCATAGAGGACATACCCTGCACCTGGGCGAGAGACATCCAGAGAGACACAGTGAGAGGTGGGCTGAGGTGGACTATTCTTTAAGGACAAGTCCAAGTCATTTACAAGAAGTCCAAGTTAAGTCTCAAGTAGCTCAAGATGAGCCAAATTCATGTTAATAGTCCCTGAAGACAAGGACAAGTCAAGTCTCAAGTCCAATTAAGTCTTAAAGTAATGATAGAGTAGTCTAGGTCAGTAAAACCATGTTCAACCTCGCTCCTTGAGACAAGTCTGAGGCAAGTCTCAAGCCACTCAAGACAGGTCTTGGACAAGGCAGGTCCAAACAGCAACCAAGTCACATATTGACTCAAATCTCAGGCAACACAAGAGTCCACGTCAAGTCTCAAACTGTATTCAAGGCAAATTCAGGACATGTCTCAAGTCACTTGAGATAAGTTCAAGTCACATGTCATGTCACCGGACATAAGTCCCTCACACCAAGTCTCTTCAGTGAGTCTCAAGTTCAAGTTGAGCCTAAAGTCATTTCAGATGAGTCCAATAAAGACAAGATGAAGACCTGAAGTCTTTCGAGACAACTCAGGGTTGTGTTTTAGACGGCCCAAGACAAATCAAGTCTCAAGGAAATCAAGATGAGTCCAAGTCTCAAGTTACCACAGACTAGTCCAAGTCCGATCTCAATTCAGCCCAGATGAATCCAAGTCGACTCTCAAGTCACAAATATGGGTCTAAGTTTCAAGTTACTTGAAACGAATACAAGTCAAGTCTCAAGTCACTCGTGAGTTCAGTTCAATGTCAGGTGTCACAGCTGGGACATACTGAAAGTCAAGAGTCCAGTCCTCACACCAAGTCCTTCTGTGTGTGTGTGTGTGACTCACATATCCCACATCAGGTCTGTAGCAGGTGTAAGCTCCCAGAATGCTTTGCAGCAGTCTGTGGTAAGGACCACCCTTCAAAACAAAAGCCTGAATTTACTTCCTGTCTCTCCAGTTTAACAGACATCTTCTGTATTAGGCAAGTTATAATTTGTCTCCTCGACTCCATTGAGTTCTACTGTCCCACCTTCTGGAAGACACAGAGTGAGGGGAAGGTTCTGGAAATGTCCCGTGTGATCAGCTCCAGACTGGACTCTCTGTCAGCCAGCGATGCTCCACCTGCAGGTGAACATCTCCAGGTGAGTCATCCAGATAAAATCTGTCCCACCTTTCAAATTCAGTGTGACAGTTAAACTGTCTGTTTCTGACCATCAGTCTCTGTCTCACTCAGGTTCTTCCACTTCTGCTTCGCTCTGGAGAGGAAGATCTCATACAGCTCTGAGGAAGAGGAGGAGGATGGAGGTTAAAGGGTGGAGGAAAATGCTTTCTTTGTCATTAATAAGAAGAATTTAGAATCAGAAAAATAAAAGTCCCCTAAGTTGTCCGTGCCTGCAGTGATGTTGAGCTCATTGCCGATGGCGAGGTTCCACACTCGTCCTCGCACGCTGGGGGGTAAACCGGCCCACCACAGGTCCCGAGCACGGCGACTCGACCTCCTGACATCACCACAGAAAGCTGACATCATCACATCCTGACATCATCACATCCTGACATCATCAGAGAAACATGGCTCTACACGCCACGCGCCCACTGTAACGACTCATTTGCTAGAAGTAAACTGTAGAATGAAGGTACATGAAGGGTATCACCTGCTGAGGTCAGCTGTGGTCTAACACACACACACACACACACACACACACACACACACACACACACACACACTAACACACACACAGAGCGCTCCTACATGCTGTCCCACTGTGGCAGGATGTGCTGGTTCCAGACCAGCGTAGCGTTGGAGATCACCTCCTCCTGTCTGACCCTCTCCTTCATCTGCTGCTGCTTCCTCTGAGCTTCCTTCAGCTCTGACAGACAAACAGGAGGCACCATGAGGCTTTACTGTGTGTCTGTATGCACTCTATCTGGTAATCTCCACCCTTGCGGGACGTGCGGTAGATTCAAACAAACCTCTCCGCTTGGCTCCAGCTACCATCTGCTCGTACTGCTGTCGGTGTCTCTGGGTCTCCTCCGCTGACTTGGCTGGGAGGTTCCTGCAGACAAACAAACTGTCAGGACACAAAATGGCCACTGGAGACACTCAGCTGCCAGACAGGAAGTGGACAAACAAACAGAGGACAGAGACAGGAAGTAGCCGTACGGCGGTCGATCCTCCAGA
>NC_135093.1:277500-280000 GCF_051107435.1 Chaetodon auriga
CTGATTTTAAAAATCACGGTTTCAACCAATCAAAGTACAGTGTTTCAGTGGGCGTGGCTTAAATCATTTGTTCCACATTCAGCATCCGAACCAGGAAATACTGAGCTGAGAAAGGTCAAAGGTCACAGACTGAGTCCTAAATTACCTGAGGAGGGAAGTCAACCACGACTCCCAGAGAGCTTTGCTGTAAGAATCATCCAATCAGACAGCTTCGGACACTGTCGCCGGGCAGCTGAAGTTACATGTTTGTCATTGTGGAACTTCAAATATGACGCAAGTCTGATGTCACGGCGCTAGGTGGGGGTGTCTCCATGGCAACAGGCACTGAGGTTCATGGGTAAATCTGACGGCAGCAACCAGGCAACTGCTTGATCTGAACCGGAGGCTCCGCCCACCTCAACACATACTCGCTCTGATTGGTTAAAACAGGTCCACTTCCTGTCTGACCCCTGCCTCCCTTTGAAGAATCTGAGTTTCTATCTGGAGCAGAGCATCGATCGACCTGCAGGCCTTCACTCGTTCACGCTCAAACCTGACCGCCGGCGGTCCGCTCACACTCACGCGTAGCCGCACTTGTGCAGCTTCAGGTTGCGTTGGTCCGAGTATCTCTTCCCACACTTGTCGCAGATGTACTGCTTGCCGCCGGCGTGGACGTGCCTCTTGTGGGTCCTCAGGTGGCTGCCCTGGCTGAAGGTCTTGCCGCAGATGTCGCAGCTGTACGGCTTCTCTCCGGTGTGGACGCGCAGGTGCAGCTTCAGGCTGTTGGCGTTGTTGAACGTCTTGTCGCAGGAGCCGCAGGCGAACGGACGCTCTTTCGAGTGCGTGCGGCCGTGTGAGATCAGGCTGCTCTGCTGGCTGAACGTCTTGCCGCACTCCTGGCAGCTGAACGGACGCTCGCCGGTGTGGATCCTCCGGTGGATCTTCAGGTTCACAGACTGGCGGAAGCTCTTCCCGCAGAGGTCGCAGCTGAACGGCCTCACGCCGCTGTGGATCCGCTGGTGGTTCTTGAGGTTGGCGGCGTGGCGGAAGGTTTTGGGGCACTGCTCACATTTGAAGGGTTTCTGGCCAGTGTGGATGAGCTCGTGCGTTTTCAGCGTGACGGCGCGGGTGAAGCCTTTCCCACAGACGCCGCAGACAAAGATCTTCTTGCCGGTGTGGGTGTGCGCGTGGCGGTGCAGGTTCTGCAGCAGGTTGAAGCGGCGGCCGCACATGTCGCAGCCATACGGCTTCTCTCCGGTGTGGATGATGGCGTGCGTCTTGAGCTGCGTTTGCTTGGAGAAACACTTGCCGCACTGCGGACACTCGTACGGCCGCTCGCCGGTGTGCGTCCTCATGTGACTCTGCAGACTCTGCCTCTGGCGGAAAGCTCGGCCGCAGACGCTGCAGGAGAACGGCTTCTCCCCTGTGTGGATGCGGTAATGAGACTTCAGGTTGCTCTGAGATGTGAAGGACTTACTGCACGCCGTGCACATGAAGTATTTCCATGTGACGCTCTGCAGAACAAACTCCGGTGTGTTGGAAACCTTCTGCTGCTGCTGGAGGTCAGAGGTCACCGGCTGAACAGCTTCCACTTGAGCTCCTGGAGGAAAAAACACCAACTGATTAAACTAAAGTTTGTCTCTGACCACAGCCAATCACGTCAGTGTATTGATTTTCTGTATTTTGTACATTTAAAAGAAAAAACATGTTTCTGCTTTACTTTTATCCTGAAAAGCTGTTGTTAGTGAAACACTGCACTTCCTGTATATATGTCAAAATAAAAGGCTGCCAGGGAAGGAGATAGATTCTGTCACATGAATTACCAGAGGCTTTTAATTTGAAAGAGATGGAGGACGTGGTAATATTTAGTCACATAATTGTAATAAGACCAGCAGCACGGATATTGATCTGATCTGATATTGATCAGGAACTCACGCTCAGCGATTGCTCCGAGGTCGATGTTGCCGTGTTCGTCTTTAACGGTCACCGCCAACACGAACGGATTTTCATGTTCCCCTGGTTCGTCCGCTTCGGTCTGTGTTGACACAACATCAAGACGTCAGTCAGGTCAGTGAACGCATCACAGATGAACAGGTGAGGAGAGTCTTACCTGAGTGGGTCCGTGTGTGTCAGAGCTCTCGAGCCGCACTCCATACGAGTGTTCGACTTCTGCAACGGACAAATCACACGTCACGTTAGTATGACATCACTGAGCGGGAACTTTCCTGATTGGCGTGTTTGACTGGGAGGACAGGGCCCGCGTACCTACCAACACGTGCGTTGTTGAGGACATTTAGGATGCTGGTCTGCGGTCTCTTGGCGCCCCTCCTGGACTCCAGTTCCACCAGCAGTTTAGCTTCATCCACGATGTTCATGATCTTCCCCAGAGCCTCATTCCCCAGAGTCTCCATGATGGAGGCAAACAGCACCTGACAGGTCAAAGGTCAACCAGACAGACGCCAACATCAGACACACTTCCCACATCAGCTGTTAACCAGTCAGTCCTTCACGTTTTACTGTG
>NC_135093.1:285000-297500 GCF_051107435.1 Chaetodon auriga
AGAGCGACAGCCAGCGCAGACGGAACCTTTTCACTGGAACAAACAGCACTCTGGACTCAATGTGTTCTTACCGACATCCAGACAGAACTGAGCCTGGTTCTGGTCAGAGCAGCCAATCAGAACCGACTCCTTCAGCAGGGATCTGTCTGAACCGAGTCTCTCCAGCATCGACTGAACATCTGAACGACGCACAAAATACAGATGTGCATCAGGAGTGTACGGAGCAAATTTGCAGATACAGAACGTTGTTCTGTGCTTTTGACTGCACTTGAAATTCTCCACTGGTGGTTCTCCACCTGTGGCTTTGGGTTCTCCACCTGTGGTTCTCTGTTCTCGTTTATTTAAGGAGGGGCTCAGTTACTCTGTACCAAATCCAAGGGATCAACACTAAAAACAGTACTTACATCAAATTAAAAGTGAAAAACAGCTGAGGGTGCTGATGTGTGAGCAGGTGTGTTGGATGTCAGGCACGTGGTTCTCTTTTAATCTGGCTGGATCGCCATGGTAACTGATGCAGAGCACCTGACCTGCAGCATGACGAAGGTTCAGGAACGAGAGATTTACTGTCTCCTAAACTTCATCCTTTCCTTTGTCAGGATCAGGATGTCGCTCAGTGCTACCACCTACCTGTGGTTCTCTACCTGAGGTTCTCTACCTGAGGTTCTCTTCTTTTTTTTGTTGAAGGACCAAGTGTGTGCACATCTAGGTAAGAATGTTCAGGTGCAAGACAAAAAAAAACAGACATCACTGTAAAGCACAAAGGAGAAACCTGTTGTTCCCTGCTTGGTTCTGTGGTTCTGTACCTGAACACATCAGTGCTGCTGGTCTGAGGGTTCCCTGTTTGGTGCGTTGCAGAAGAGGAGACAGATGATGGAACAGGAAAACGTGAGCGTTCTGCAGTGCTGCAGCACACGCTTCATCATCCTCCTTGAGCCTGTTCACGTACCTGAGAGAACCAGTCAATCAGTCAATCAACCAACCAACCAACCAATCAATCAATCAATCAATCAATAAACCAATCAGGTTACTGTGAGTTACTGAACCTCATCCTGGACACGAAGCCAGAGCAGCGGTGGGTTGGAAGACATTTTGTAGAAGAGACGAGGATCCTCAGAGGCCTGAACATGGTGGTTGGTCTGAGCCACTTGAAATGGTCTGAACTAGACCGGACTGGTCTGAACTGGTCTCAGCCGTTCTGGACTGGCTCTACTGCAAACACACATAACAGGAAACAAAAGAAATTATTTCAGATTTGGAGCTGAAGTCAGCCGCAGTCTGAGAGCTAAGAAGCAATGACGACTTTAACCGTCTCATCATGTGGAACACTGCTAGCATAGCTTAGCACAAAGACTGGGAGCAGAGGGAAACTGCTAACCTAAGCTAACAATCAGTTTGACAGCAGAACTTAGCACAGAGCACATAATATTACACAGTGAAGTGACTCTGTGGTTATCACAGACATCTCAGTGACTTCATGTTTCTATAGATGTTCCTGGTCTTCAGAGGATGAACCCTCTGCATTGTTTAATGACTCCATGATCTTTCTTGTAGCTCCACCATTAGGACAAACTTCAGGTTTTTATCTACTACTGTACAACAGTAAGAAGAGGATTAATTACAGATTTTATAGATTTCTTCCTTGAGTACTGATTCCTCCAGACCGTCCCTGAGCATGGCTGAACCCTGAACCAGGAGAACCACAGACAGACAGACAGACTTCACCCCAAGAAACAACAGGAGACCTTTAACCTCAAAGAACGTGAAGTACGAATATCGCGGGACTTCACGCTGTTTGAGCTTCGGGAGTTCAGCTCAGCACCCAACAGTATGTAGTTCATATGTGGAGAGACAAAATGCTGAATCTTCTTTGAAAATCTAGCACTTAAGACTCATCTTTTGTTTTCCATAAGATTCCAAATCTATAATGTAAGTTCTCAAACGAATCTAAATCTGCGGGCTCCACTGGTGATTTCGGCATACATTTAATCAAACAAGCTGCTTTGCTGCATTAGAAATAAAGCAGCTTGTTACAGCATATCTGCTCTTATAGTTCATATGATCCTCCAGCAGACACTCAGTTGTTTGTGAGAAACAGGAATAACAGATAACAGCAGTTTCTGCCCCGATGAATGCTGACACTACAGCAGTCTGAACTCAAGAGACTTTCAGTGTGCCGCGGTTTTAACGAAAACAAGAAAAACATAAATTCGACAGATTTTGAATCTGACAGATTTATCTATTAAGACTCAAACGCACGACCACCACAAACATGTTTAAATGAATCACTGTGACCTGTGGGCAACGTACTATTGTGTTTCTCCTTCTCCTCCTCCTCCTGCCCTTCTCCTTCTTTTGCTCCTTCCTCCTCCTCTTCTTCTTGTCGAGTTGTATAGCGGTTGGCATCAGATGTGTTGTCTTACCGCCACCTGCTGGTTTTAACAGCTTCACTGCCCAAACAATGAATCACGACGGAAGTTTTATGATTTAGCCATAAATTCGGTTTAATTTCTTATTGTTCAGATGTTTCAATAATAATTGCCCGTAGTGATGAAATCTATATTATTGATTTTGAGTGAAGAATTTCTTTATTATTATTATTATTAATTAATAATATGACACACATTAATAACAAACATTTGAACGCCTCAAATCAATACGTTTAGAATAAGAAACATTAACAAAAGTTCCTGTTTGTTGTTTAAATAGTTACTAAGCAGCAGATAATAAGAATTTTCGTTAAAATACAGGATACATTTCTGACTAGTTAAGGATTTAGGACTACAGTTCCCAGCAGGCCGTTCGGCTCCACACATGTTTCGGAGAGCAGGGGACAGCAGGCAGCAGCATCATGTCTGTGTTTATGGATTTAAACCTGAGCTACACGACAGATAAAAGCAGACTGCAGAGTCTGATAGAGACGGCAGCTCACCGTGAGTCACCTGCGTCCTGGTTCACCTTCACAAATCGCAGTTTACCTGCGGGCTTCAGCTCGTGTCGAGCGGAAGCTAACGCTGCTAGCATCGGAGCTGAAGTTTTTCAGTTTGTATGCAGGACATTCTGTCAACAGCTGGTTCAATACCTGCAGGATACCACGCGACTTATTTCATGAGTGAATACATTTCATGAGTTCAGAAAACCTGCTGAAAGCGTTCCACCAGACTCCATGCGCAAAGTTGTCAATTTTAACTTTCCCGGCTTTTTGGTAAAATGTCAGGCCTTCTTAAACAAAACGTAACACGCTTTTTTTGGTCATTATAAACTTGGTTAATTCACGTAAAGTTCATGTATTCATTCATAGTTCATTTTTGAGGGTCTTAATGTTCTGATATTTCTCCTAAGAGACATTCACATGACTAACCCTAACCCAAATCCGTATACCAGACTCCGTTCAAAAATGTCTCTATTTAAAATTTACTTTGAAATAGGATGGAAACAGAAATAATTAAATGAAGTCAAGTTCCTGCTGTTTGTCACAGTAAACTACTGTGAACAGAAGAATATTCAAAAACATGAAACCTGATCGGAATATGAAGTTTTAAGTTTTTCTTCAATTTTAAAATTCTCCAGAAGCTGTAAAATGATCAATGATTTCACTGACAGATGATCAGTTATTGGTTTTTGATGAAGATGATCAATAAGTTTGTGTTTCGTCTCCTTGCAGTTGGTTTCTCCACAGTCGCCCTCAACTACGTGTTTGAACCGATGGCCAAAAAGAAACAGGTGAGTGTGCGCACCTGATGCGCTGCATTCAGGACCAGAATCTGTGATCAGCACCACTTTTATTTTGGAGGTCTCTGTTTATTTCCTGTTTGCAGGAGATTCCCTCCCCGACGCCGATCAACGATCTGATCGATCCGCTGCCAGTCGTACAGGTACGATGAGGACGATGAGGACGAAGCTCATGATGATGATGATGGTGATGGTGATGATGGTGATTGTCTTGTGTTGACATGTTTCTCTGTCTCCATCAGGGTCGGTCCCGGCCAATCAGAGTGCTGAACAGACTGACCGTTGTGATGTCAGACTCCAGTCACTTCGTGAGTGTTGACTTTTCTCTCACTTCAGTCTCATTTCTCAGTGCGTACGTCCTCCATTCCTCTCCTTGCCTCCTCACCTCCTTGTGTCCTCGTTCCTCTCACCTGGAGGAGAGAGGAGACGAGGCAATAATCGATATATATAGAAACAGACAAACTCCTGAAAATGACAAATGATGAATTGATTATCATGAATTGATGAACTGATCATCAATATAACTGCTGATTACTTTTGTTGGATCGATAAACTGCTGCAGATCAGAGTTCTCGGTTTTTTCAAACCACTGATCGAATCAATATTATCACTCATGACAAAGAGTCTGAGCCGTCACATGACAGACTGTCAGCCAATCAGCAGCCAAGTATCAATCACACTCAGTTTGATCATTAATGCGGATTATTTATGAGACGATAAAGTTCAGAATAAAGTTCAGACCGTCACACACATCCTGCATCCTGTGTGTGTGTGTGTGTGTGCGTGCGTGCATGCGTGCGTGTGTGTTCAGAGACCAAACGCCGCAGAGTATCGCCGTTTCGACCTGCTGGCCGTCCTTCCAACCACAGAGAAACTCTTCCATGTGAGGCTCACTGACACTCTGTTCACACCAAAGTAACTAAGTACATTTACTCAAGTACAACTTTGAGGATGTTTCTTTGAGTATCTGAGCGCAGTAGTTTCTGTCCACAAGTTCGTCCAATGAAATCATGTGTTTACACTTTAAACTTTGCTGTGTGTGTGTGTGTGTGTGTGTGTGTGTATGTGTATGTGCAGGCAGCCTGTATGACGTATGATGTTGACATCATCTGTATCTCGGTGACAGAGAAGCTTCCCTTCTTCTTCAAGAGAGCACCGGTCAGCGGGGTGAGATCTGCTCTGACGACGATCGTCAATACTGACGATCGATCGCCATCTTTGTCGTCAATATGTCAGAGTGGAAGACATTCAGGAAGCAGCGTCTCATTTAAAGCTGGTGTCTCACTCTGTGACCAGCAGGTGAAACTGTTACACACATCTAGAATGTATTACTGTGTGTGTGTGTGTGTGTGTGTGTGCGTGCGCGTGTGTGTGCGCGTGCGTGCGTGTGTGTGTGCGTTTGTGCATACCTGTGTGTGTGTTCAGGCTGTCGACAGAGGTCTGGTGTTTGAGGTCTCGTACTCTGCGGCCATCAGAGACTCCACCATGAGGCGCTACACCATCGCTAACGCCGTCTCTCTGGTGGACACTTGTAAAGGGAAGGTACGTCCCTTTTGTCCCAGCGGGCTTCCTGTAGCTGTGACACTCTCTGTACGCCGATGGTATGACATGTTCAGTGATGTCATACTGATGTCAGAGGAGGCGGAGCCTGACACACTTGTTGTGTGACTGACCTGTGAAGATAAATCAGTGTTTGTCTGTCTTTCAGAACATGATCCTGTCCAGTGCAGCCGAGAAGGTCAGTGATGAGTTTCCACCTGTCGATCGATCGATTAGCAGATGAGCCGATCTCTAATAATCAATAATGTCTGTGTGTCCTCAGCCTCTGGAGCTCAGAGGTCCGTATGACATCACCAACCTGTATCCTTCTACTGCAGCTACTACCAACCTAACTGCTGCTGCTACTGCTAATGGCTACTACCAACTGCTAGCTGCTAGCACTCCTGTGTGTTGTGGTCCTGATCTGGTTGTTCAGAGGTTTGTTGTTCGGTTTGTCAGATGGAGACGCCAAAGAAGCCGTTTCCTCCACCTGTCGATCAGTCGTTCTACACGCAGGTAAAACTACTGTAAATACTGAATACTGCTGTAAATATTAATTTGGTTTTAGTGTACGTTGAGCTGGAGTGATGAGTTAATCATCAAATAATGAATTATTTCTTTTTCTGAGCACATATTGATCATGTGGAGCAGGAAGCAGACAGACGTGTCCCCTCACTCCTTCTTTGTTTGTTTGCTTGTCGTCAGAGACCAGGAAGACAGCCTCTGGGATCATCTACACCATGAGGAGCTGCAGTGAGTCGTCCTGCCAGCAGGAGGCTCCACCTGCTGCAGACTGTAAGTTTACTGAAAGCAGGAGGCGTCAGTATGTCACTGTGCTGTGAACATGAAGCTAGCGTTAGCATCGTGGGAACGACGGGGTGATGGAGGCGCTGCTGGTTAGCTGCTGTTGTTGTTGTTGATGTTTCATGTGCCGACGTCTGTCAGTCAAATCTGTGATGTCTAACCGACTGGAGCTTCTGTGCGATGGCGGTTAGTGACAGACTAACGTTAGCAAGTTTGCTAAACTGTGATGAAACTCAGTCTAAATGAAGTCTGAGCCTGTTAGCTAACGGCGTGGAACGTAGTTCACAGGCGTGAGGCAGAAGACGGGTGTTGATTTCATCGCAGCAGTTGTTTCTTTCAGCGTGATGTTTCACTTCCTGTTTAGGTTGGCTGTTAAACGTCTGTTTAAAGGCTCTGATGTGTCGTAGTCGTTTGACAGCTGATGGTTTCAGCCCGTCGATCAATCACAGGTTTGATATCTGCCATGTCAACATGTGATGTTCCCGTGACATCAGTGATCATTCGCCCCGTCAGTCATCAGAAAGTGTCCTGATGGTAACTGGAGGAGAGACGCCATGAAGACAGTAGAGTCCTGTCGTTTGTCCTCAGTCACTGTTAGAAACATTCATGCGTTGATCAGTCACCTCTTCAAAGGTCAAAGGTCGTATGACGTCAACACGTTCCTCAAGCTTCTCCCATACGCGTCAACATAGCGGAGGCATCAGATGATGTCACACGCTGACGTGATGATGCTTCCTCCTTTGGCGGCGCCCTTGTTTTACTGTCCACGTCGTCTGAATTCAGCGTTTTGACGTCTTTTTACTCATCGATCGTGAAAATAACGGATCTGTTTTCTTTGCTTTACCTGAGCAGGTGAAGCTCCTGCAGCCAAGAGAGCCAGAGGTCACCTGACTGAGTGACTGACAGCTGGGGGGCGGGCTCCAGAGCGACGGGGTGTGGACTCAGCTGATGAACTCGATCTGATTTCAGTGTTTTTGTTCAGACACAATAAAGTTTTTGAAACAGACCTCAGACCAGCTTTCAGTCAATTTTTTTATTTTGAAATCGGTACAAATGCTGTGCTCTGATTGGTCAGTCCCAAAGCAGGAAATGGTGTCATCAAAAATAGAGCTCTGCAGGAGGCTGCTTTACATTCATATTCAGTAAAAACTGTCGGAAAATATAAAACTCTGCTTGATAAAAATAGAAATTTTGAACAGGAAGATTTGGGACAAATTAAACAAACTTTTCACTTCATTTTCCCTTTAAAGCCTTTTAAAAGGAGTCCAGTCGTGATTTTACAAACCACCTGAAAAAACCTTCAACTGTAGCTGCAACAGACAGAACGTGGACGTCAGCGTCCTCTGCTGTCTGACGCTGAAGACAGACTGAAGTCTGATCAATGCCGATATTTGAAACAATCAGCCGCTGGAGTTTGAAAGAGTTTTCAGTGAGAAACGTTTTAGCTTGAATCTCGCCGACGTCAGCTGTGACCGCTGTCTGTGTCTGTGGTGAAGGACGACTGACGTCCACATCAGATGGAGACGAGACGACGAGACGACAGCTTTGCCTGATCTTGCAAATGACAGTGGACTCTGTGATGAATTCACTCTATTGACCAATCACAAGCCGCCCTGACAGAGCAGAGCTCGGAGAGGCCAAACTAGACCAAACTCATTAGCTAACAAGCTAATGAGTTTGTCATGTTAACATGTCGGAGGACTGTGGTCTCCATTTAAAACCTCTTTTACAGTAAAGACAGTGAATGTCTCGCGAGGAGCACGAGGTGAGAGGCAGCCTGGAGGTCAAAGGTCAAATCACTGACTGTCAGGGTGACCAATCCCAGCTGAGTCACTGATTATTAATTAGTTAGCTGATAGAAAAGTACACACATCATTAAAATCACGTGTTCACTGCATGTAGGACGCTGCATTGATGTGTCCTCAGCCGTCATATGACTGAACATATGAACCAATCAGACATCAGGTAGGAGGCGGAGGATGGGCTGACGGGCGGGGCTAATACAATGATATTGTTTATTGATCATAAATTAAAGGAGCTGATTCTCCAAAATCCCCATGATGGTGTGTTCAAGGACAAGCGCACGCCTGAGACACGGGGGGGGGGCACGAGCTTTTTATCAAACGCAGAAGAAGAACATGGGTCTGAAATCACATGACAATGGACACTGCAGATCAAAGTGAACCACAAATGTCCTTAAACACACCAACAGAGACATTTTCTAACGAACCCATCACCATGACGACTGAGCACACTGAGGAAGACCATGAGATGAAGCTGAAAGCTCCAGAAACCAGTCGAAGCTTCAGCTTCACGCTGGATCGAGAGTGTAAAAATAACCGTGTCCTCAAAGGGACAAAGTCTGAAGAAAACAGCACCTGATTGGTCCTTTAAGTGGGTGTGGCAATGATGACATCTCCCGTCAGAGTGAAGCGGAGAATCTCATTGGACAGCTGTTAGACGGTGTCACAAGTCAGGCAGTTTCTGATGCGTTGAAGGTTTTTCAGGAGGTCCCTGAAGGGGTCGGGACTCCTTGTCCTCCTCATCCTCGTCTTCGTCCTCATCCTCGTCCTCCTCCTCCTCCTCAGTGGCCCATGATGTGGTTGATGTGTCCCTGAAGACGAATGAAAACATGATGGAATGAAGATCAGAGAAAACATTCAATGAAACTTTCTTCTTCTTCTCTGATTAGAGAATGAAATGTTTTGACCTCCTGATGTTTGAAACCCTCATCTCGTCCAGCTGTGAGCATGTTCACTCATCTACCTGCATGTCCCCCCCCGCCCCCCCCAGTGACAGGTTCAGGTGTGTTAAGCTAGCAGTGGCTAACGTAGCCTGCGGTCTTTACGCTCAAGGCTTTGAACGAAGTGAGTCCACAGTGACGTGAACAGGTCTACAGGCAGAAGGCAGCTGGAGCTGGAGCCGTCGTCAGAGGTCGAAGGTCAGGACAGAGAGCAGCTCGAGCAGGTTTGATCATGTGACCTGCAGCCGCTCCTTCGTCCAAAGGTGAGACTCCTATCAGCTGTTTACAGCTTGTTGTTCAGGTATCAGGAGAAAGTGCTGAACGTTTCATCCCACTCCTCGTTCTTCATCTCAGCTCTGAGCTTACACTCATCCATCCATCAATCAATCATCCATCCATCAATCAATCATCCGTCAATCAATCACCCATCCATCAATCATCCGTCAATCAATCATCCGTCAATCAATCACCCATCCATCAATCATCCGTCAATCAATCATCCATCCATCAATCATCCATCCATCACTCATCCATCAATCAATCATCCATCAATCAATCATCCATCCATCATCAGAGAGCAGCAGAGGTGTGAGGAACGTTCAGCCATGTTAAACTCATTGATCAGGATCAACAATCAGCTGAGCAGCATCTTTCCTTCAGTTTGATGTTTCCTGAACTGATCAGAGGAATGAAGCTCGTATTGATCTCTGTCTTCATTATCAGCTTGGCTGACTGGTGATCAGATCGATATTGGCTGCTGATGGATGATCAATGATTAATATGATTAGAAGATGTTATTAAATAACGTCCAGTCTGCAGCCTGCGCTGCGCTCAGAAAACCAGTTCAGACTGGTTCCATCCACCAGTTCACCGTCCATGCTGGTTTCACTGGAGTCACTTCAGGCAGCAGATTCAGGTCAAACACCTGTTATCAGCGCGCACACACACACACACACACACACACACACACACACACACACACTTACTGGTTCTCCTCCGAGACACCTGGGACAGCAGAGCAGAGCAGGTCTGGGCTGGACCACACCAACCTGCATCAACACACACACACACATATGGACACGTCACCATGGCAACAGCTCCCAAATATCACAACGATCATGTGACATGAAGCCCTCAGGTGACAGGTGAGTCAGAGTTTGTTCCTCTATGAAGATCATCACCATTATCATGTTTCTACAGCAGTACACACACCAGAGTACAGACAGTACACACACCAGGTACTGAGTACACACAGTACACACACCAGAGTACAGACAGTACAAACACCAGGTACTGAGTACACACAGTACACACACCAGAGTACACAAAGTACACACACCAGGTACTGCTGATTTGTACGTTTTGTACTTCTTGTTCATTGAGACTCGTCCTGGACGCGTCTCAATGAGCCTCACTGCCTGTTGCCGGATGACCTCACTCACCTGCTGCTGCTGCTGCTGCTGATTGGTCAGAGTGAAAGTGTGGGATGTTTCCATTGGACACTCAGGTGACGGGAACTCCGCCTCCAAACACACTCGTTTCTAAAAACAAACATCTTCATCATTACCATCATCTTCATCATGATCATCAACAGCTTCATCATCATCATTACCATCTTCTTCATCATGACCATCATCATCACCACCATCTTCTTCATCATGATCATCATCATCACGCTGGTCAACAGATGAATGAGGATGATGAAGAAGAAAATGAAGAAAGAGAAGGAGATGGAGAGGAAGAGGAGTGTTTCCTGTTCTCTTCAGTCTCCTCAGTCAGTTCACGGACACAGTTTCATGTGTTCATGTTATCACTGATTAATTCACGTCGCTCTGGATGATCAGCTGACAGGAAGCGACAGACTCTCAGATTAGAAACGAGAATATCGGCTCCGTTTACGGCACTGAAGTCAGTTCTGACTGTAGGAGACGTGAGGAACATCCCGTCCTCCCCTTCATCATCACCATCATCATCATCATCATCATCATCATCATCATCTCACTCACACACACACACACGCAGCCCTCTCACCGGCCGGCAGCTCCACGCCTCCAGGCCTGTTTCCAAACTCCTCTTCTTCAGAGGGTTAGCACACTGCATGCTAACGGCTAACAGCTAACGGAGAAAACGTCCCTCCTGATGAATTTATGTTCCCGAGGACGTCGGTTTAATTAGCCCGCGTGCTAACCGCCGGTAGACCGAGCTAACACGTTAGCATTATCGGATAATCCAGAGAGGAGTGAAATGGTTCAAACTGCGGCCGGAAGTTGTCAGTTTCCCGCTAACAGTGAATAAATCCACCAGTTTAAGTGAAGACGGTTTGACGTCTGTTAGCTGCTCACTCTTCTTGTTGTTGCTCTTGTTGTTGTTGACTGACCTTCTGTCGACCGGCAACTTCAATTTTAAAGCAAGTACAGCACCACTTCCGGTACCAGACGAGCCGGATTCTTCAGATTAAAAGATTTGATTCACGCTATCGTTACATGTATTTGTTTTGATCAGTTTATATGTTGGTAATTCTGCATAAATTCTGAAATAAAACAATGCTGTGCTTTGATTGGTAGAAGTATTTATCTTAAACACGGGCGTGTAAGAAAGGGTTAGGGTTAGTTTTAAGATACTATAAAGTTAGTAATTAGGGTACATATAAACAATGGTAAATTTAAGCTATTTTCATAATAATCATAATAATAATCATGAGGCAGCAAATTAATACGATGGGTAAAATAACAAGATCTCGTGATAAAATAACAACAAAAAAAAAACTAAATGTCTTAATGTAAGATTTAAAAAATCAAAATAGGAAAGAAATTAAAACTAATGGAAAGACAATTTGCTTTTATTTTTTAAACCTGAATTTCTCCTGCGGAATCACTGAAGACTTATCTGATTTTATTTTGAAGGCCCTCTTGCTAAACCGGAAGTCGTATTTATGTTTGTTGACGTCTCAGATTGGATACTTTTCGCACTTGCCTCCATTTCAAATGGTGTGACGTCAGAATGGAGTAGGCCAATGGGAGTGAGCTAATACTCTCGCGAGATTTGGAGAGTTGGTTTGGCTCCGAAGTTTTTTTTTCATTTATGCAGCACTTTTAAAAAAATACTTCACAGTGTTTTCCTGTTTGAAACATTTAAAGAGCAGAAAAAGTCAGTTTCTTCTTCGTTGGCTTTACAGGAAGTCAGTTAGCAGCTGCAGTGAGTGCTCCTGACCAGCAGGTGGCAGCAGAGTGTCAACGATGATGATGATGATGATGATGATGATGATGATGATGATGATGATGATGATGATCTGCTCAGACTGTTTGACACTAATACGTAATATTTCATCTGTTCTGACTAATAACTGTCTTAGAGTCCTGCTGGGATTTAAAGAAAGTTTCACTTGAACAAATAAAGTTCATATATAGTTCATATATTGTGTATATTTATGTTAAAAGCACATTTCATTGATTTTGTTGATGGAGCAGTTAAAACCAGACCTCATCAAGAAAAACAGCGTTTTTAATATGATGAAAAGTTTCCCTCTGGAGACTTCGAGGACTGAGTGTCCACAGGGACTCGCTTCCTTTCCTTTCCTTTCCTTTCCTTTCCTTTCCTTTCCTTTCCTTGAGGCAGGCAGAGTTTGTTCATTGCAGAGCAGACAGACGAATCAGCAGCTGATCAGCAACATCAAACAAGCCTGTGG
>NC_135093.1:305000-310000 GCF_051107435.1 Chaetodon auriga
CTGGAGGACTTTAAAGGTATCCTTTAAGTCCTGACGATCCTGAAGTGGTCTCAGGTCCAGCAGCTTGTCTGAGTGTCTGCTGGTGTAACTGCGCCTGACCTTCGACCTCTGACCTCAGTGGATGAAGTTGTTCAGGCTGCAGCGATGACGCTCTCCTCAGAGGAAAAGATCTGAGTGTTTATCGAGCTGTCTGATAGCTTTGCTCTGTAGATAACAAGTATCCGTCCCTCTGTCCCTCCGTCCGTCCGTCTGTCCACCGTTTACATCTCAAATCACTTAGTTGCTAAACAAACCACACATCAGTTCATCCACCCGTCCAGGCGGAGCTGCTACACTTCATTAGCTCGGAGCTGTGACTCAGACATGGAAAGTCCATTAGAATGACAGCGGCAGGATGCTAGCATTAGCCGCTAACATCTCTTCTCTGTGTCCTCTCTGATCCTCTGGAGACGAAGGAGGGACCGTCAATCACTCTCCTCCTCCTCCTCCTCCTCCTTTTAAACTTTTTAATACAGAGGGTTAACCTCCCTCTCCCTCTCTCAGGTGGGTGATTAAATCAATTAAATCAGTCGTTCTGTCAGGAGAGAGACTTAAAGAGAGCGAGAGATGAAGGTGAGTCTCTTCAGATCACAGTCGGGAGGATTTCTGTGTGTGAAGGTTTAATCAGGAGGTCGTTAGCAGCACTTGACGTCTTTAACGAGGTTTTCCAGCAGCTCCGCAGCTTCGTGTTCCACCCACACACAGATTAAGAGCTCGTTAAAGGTCGACAGTCCCAAGATCCAAGAGAACACAGCCTAGACTAGACCAGGCCAGGACTGGGCCTGAAACAAGACTAGACCAGGCCAAGACCGGGCCTGAAACAAGACTAGACCAGGCCAAGACCGAGCCTGAAACAAGACTAAACCAGGCCAGACCTAAGACTAGACCAGGCCAAGACCGGGACTGGAACAAGACCAGACCAGGCCAGGACCGGGCCTGAAACAAGACTAGACCAGGCCAGACCCAAGACTAAACCAGGCCCAGACAGGGCATGAAGTAAGACTAGACCAGGCCAAGACCGGGCCTGAAACAAGACTAGACCAGGCCAAGACCGGGCCTGAAACAAGACTAGACCAGGCCAAGACCGAGCCTGAAACAAGACTAAACCAGGCCAGACCTAAGACTAGACCAGGCCAAGACCGGGACTGGAACAAGACCAGACCAGGCCAGGACCGGGCCTGAAACAAGACTAGACCAGGCCAGACCCAAGACTAAACCAGGCCCAGACAGGGCATGAAATAAGACTAGACCAGGCCAAGACCGGGCCTGAAACAAGACTAAACCAGGCCCAGACAGGGCATGAAATAAGACTAGACCAGGCCAAGACCGGGCCTGAAACAAGACTAAACCAGGCCAGACCCAATACTAAACCAGGCCAAGACCGAGCCTGAAACAAGACTAAATCAGGCCAGGAGCGGGCCTGAAACAAGACTAGACCAGGGAAGGACCAAAACTTTTTTTCTGAAGAAGGTCTCTGCGTCCTTGTGGTGGACGTGGTCTTGGTGGAGTTCTGGTTCTGGTCTGTGGAAATACAGATGTATTTAGAAGTCAAACTTTCCTTTGAGCTCCACTTTGAACTCTGTTTATTCATTATTTAACCGTCATTAGAACCGGAGCGGCTTCGCGGCGCCGATGGAGTCACTCTCATGTCTCTTTCTTCTTCTTTGGTGTTCAATCATTTTCTCTGCAGTGAGTCCATGGTTACCATGGTGACCGTGGTTAATGAAGAGCAGCTCTCAGATTACATCTCTGATCACATGATGTCCACGAATAATAATAATCATGATGATGGTAAATGTTTGAATTCTCAGGCAGACGCGGTCGTTAACACACCTTCTCTTTCATCTTTTATTCATCTCTTCTTCTTTGATGAGGACCATCAGAAGGTTCCAGAAGGTTCCTCTGTTCGCGCTGATAAAGGAGCTGAACAGGACGCTTTCTCCTTGTCCTCCTCGTCCTCCTCGTCCACACTGATAGGATTTATTAGAGCTGACGTTCAGGTTTATCAGCTTTATTCTGTTCAGTCTGTTTTAAGTTCTGAAAGCGACTTCAGGTCTTCTGATCAGATTCATGTTCATCCAGATTTTAGTTCACGTTTAACTGATTTTACTTCGATAAAATGTTTGTACATTTGATTTAATGTTTGATTACATCTTATTTCTTCAGATTGAGACCTTTACCAACACTTCAAGGCTCAAGGACCACTTTAACCTTCTCAAGGATTATTTGAACTCAAGGACCCCTGGAACTTCTTCAAGGTCCTCTGAAAATCCAGAAAATCCTGTGGAAAGACCATCTCAAAGACCCTTGAAGACCCTTGGAAAATCTTCCAAGACCATTTGAACCTCCTCCTGCACCCCTGGAACCATTTCAAGGGTATTCTGGAACAGGTCCACAAGTTTTCATGGAATGTCTTCAAGGAACCCTTTGAAACTGAAAACCATCTGGTGCCTTCTCAAGGATCCCTGGAAACCCATCAAGGGTCATTATGATATCTCAAAAAAAACAAAACAAAAGAAAACAAAAGAAAACAAAAAACCCAGGAATGTATTCAAGGATCATTTGAACTTCCTTAAGCATCCCTGGAAACTTTCCAAGTACTTCAGGAACCCTTTCATGAACATCTCGCAGCTCCTTGGGGACCAAATGAACCTTTTCAAGGCAAAATGGAAACTCCTCAAGGACCATTTAAACAAGAGCCTCTGGTACCTTGTGAAGGAACATTTTCAAGGAAACATGAGACCCCTTCAAGCACAGCTGGAAGCCTTTCAAGGCCATATGCAACCTCCTCCTCACCTAACATTTGACTTCCCAAGGATCTCCAGACCCACTTCAAGGGTTTTTGCAGTCTCCTCAATGACCTTCAGTGACAGTTTGGACTTCCTCAAAGATCACTAAAGCATCCTCACTGACTTCTCAAGGACCTCTCTAACCTCCAATGATACCCTGGCGATGGAGAACGCTGCTGTCTGATTGGCTGTCAGGAGACATCACGGGTCAACACTTGAACTTCTGCCTGTCTGTCTGACTGCCTGCCTGCCTGCCTGCCTGCCTGCCTGTCTGTCTGTCTGTCTGCCTGCCTGCCTGCCTGCCTGCCTGCCTGCCTGTCTGCCTGCCTGCCTGCCTGCCTGTCTGTCTGCCTGTCTGTCTGCCTGTCTGCCTGCCTGCCTGTCTGTCTGCCTGCCTGTCTGTCTGCCTGCCTGTCTGCCTGCCTGTCTGTCTGTCTGTCTGTTTGCCTGCCTGCCTGCCTGCCTGCCTGTCTGTCTGTCTGTCTGCCTGCCTGCCTGTCTGTCTGCCTGTCTGCCTGTCTGCCTGCCTGTCTGCCTGTCTGCCTGCCTGTCTGTCTGTCTTTCTGTCTGTCTGTCTTAACGAGCTCTCATTATCAGCTCGTTAACTCGTTAAGGTGGGAGGGGTCATTAACGAGACAAACTGACCAGCCTCCGGACACACCCTGCACGCACGTACACGCACGCGCGCGCACACACACACACACACACACACACACACACACACACACACACACACACAGCAGCTGTGTGATGACCACCTCATATTAAAACTTTAATTTTTTTCCTTTTATGGGTCTCGTTAATGTCTTCATGGCTCCGCTAATGCCTTGCTAGACACACACACACACACACACATACACACATACATACATACACACCTACACACACACACGCACACGCACACACACACACACACACACACATACATACATAGACACACACACACACACACACACACACACACACACACATACATACATAGACACACACACACACACACACACACACACACACACACAGGTTTTATATTCCTGCCATTAGATTTTACTCAGTCGCTGCAGTAGATCTGCTGTCGTCGACCTTTAGGACAAACGGACAGATTTAAAGTGATGGATGTCTGACAGGCAGGCTTCTGATTGGACGACATCTGACAGGCAGGCTTCTTGAGCTGCAGCATGAAGGTGGAGCTAACGTTAGCTCAGGCTACGAGAGACGACACAAAGAGCTACGAGAAGAAACAGTTTCCACGTCAAAGCTGCTGCTCTGGTTCTTTAAACGAGGACGTCCACAGTTTCTCTGACTGTCCTCAGTGTGAAACACTCCACGCTGCTCCAGCCTGTGGACTACATCACATGCTGCTAGCCACGTTAGCCACAGAACGTGCTAACGCCAGATTCAACAGGCTAACCAGCAGAAAGAACAGTAAACAGAAACACGTCAAAGCGTTCAGGTTGTAAGTTTGAAGTCGTATTGATCGTTGCACACATAACGCTCTGTCTAAGAGCTTCCATTTGTTGTTGTTGTTGTTGTTGTTGTTGGGATGTTCCCAAACTTCCAGAGGAGGTCAGCATCCCATCGTCCAGGTCTTGCTGCCACCAGCCAACAGTGCGACCCAGCTTCCTGTTACTGTCCAGGACAGAAGGTGTGGCCCTCCACCTGAGACCTCCCACTGAGGATGGAGTCAGAGAGCTGGACCCAGTGTCCCCCCCAGGGTCAATAAAGGCCTCTGATCCAGATCACTCCTATTGTACATTTTGGAACAAACTTCAGGATTTGATTTGTCTGAATGTCAGTTTACTAACCGATTTCTGCCTTTTCAATCATTTTAATTCACAGTCACCATCATTAAACACCAGATCACTGACAAACACACACACACACACACACACACACACACACACACACACACACACTGTCACAGCAGTGGATCAGAGTCAACATTAGAGGGAATATGTGATATTTCCCAGGATGCTTCAGGGCGCTCTCATCCTCTAAACTCTGAGCTCTCTGATAGATCTGAACAGCTTCCAATCATCAATCACTTCACACACACACACGCAGATGGAAACTTGTACTTCTGTCCTTGTGAGGACACTCATTGACATCATACGTCCCCCAGCCCCTCACCCAAATCACAACCATCTCCAACCGTTCCCCTGAACTCCACCTAAA
>NC_135093.1:315000-325000 GCF_051107435.1 Chaetodon auriga
CAGACAGACAGACAGACAGACAGACAGACAGGTGTTCAGCTCTCTGTTAACGAGCCGTCCGTCAACATCCCTACAGGTAATTAAGCCTAAATGAATCGTCCATGTTTCTGAGGCCGCAGCGACGGGCGTCACTGCACAGCACTCTGGTCGCCACGGAAACACAATCAATCATCATCACTGTCAGACTCAACATCATCATCATCATCACCATCACCATCACCATCATCATCATCATCATCATCATCACCATCACCATCATCACTGTTATTACAGGCTGATGACACGCTGAGTCTGCGGTCATGTTTAATGTTATTTAAAAGTGTGTGTGTGTGTGTGTGTGTGTGTGTGTGTGTCTGTGTGTGTATGTGTGGAACAGAGAATCAGCTTCTGAGGGCTGTGATCTACATACACTGCTGTTAATTAGCTCTGTCAATCATCCTGCACTCTGTGTGTGTGTGTGTGTGTGTGTGTGTGTGTGTGTGTGTGTGTTTGTGTGTTCATTCCTCCTCAGTTCCTCAGTGCAGCTTGTGATTGGTCCGTTTCCAGCTGCCAATCAAAGTTTCATCTTCCCATTTAAATATTTGAAATCAGCAGGAAATGGTTTATTGGTTGTCCGTGTGGACGAGGACGAGGTGCAGCGTCCATCACAGGAGGCAGGGCGGAGGCGGCCAGCGGTCCAGGTCTGGGTCCGGATCCAGACCTGGATCCAGTACGGTGCAGAGAGAAAGGGACCGGGCCCTGAAATACAAAGTCCAGATAATCAAACACAGATAATTAAAGGAATGAGACCTTGATGAGGAAGAGACCAACATCCAGACATCATTCATTCACAGTTCACCATCCAAACCACCACCACAACCTGAACCACCACCTCAGCCTGAACCACCACCACAACCTGAACCACCTCAACCTGAACCACCACCTCAGCCTGAACCACCACCACAACCTGAACCACCACAACCTGAACCACCTCAACCTGAACCACCTCAGCCTGAACCACCACCACCACAACCTGAACCACCTCAACCTGAACCACCTCAGCCTGAACCACCACCTCAACCTGAACCACCTCAACCTGAACAACCACCTCAACCTGAACCACCACCACAGCCTGAACCACCTCAACCTGAACCACCACCTCAACCTGAACAACCACCTCAGCCTGAACCACCACCACAACCTGAACCACCTCAACCTGAACCACCTCAGCCTGAACCACCACCTCAACCTGAACCACCACCTCAACCTGAACCACCTCAACCTGAACCACCACCTCAACCTGAACCACCACCACAGCCTGAACCACCTCAACCTGAACCATCTCAGCCTGAACCACCACCACAACCTGAACCACCTCAGCCTGAACCACCACCTCAACCTGAACCACCTCAACCTGAACAACCACCTCAGCCTGAACCACCACCTCAGCCTGAACCACCACCTCAACCTGAACCACCACCACAACCTGAACCACCTCAACCTGAACCACCTCAGCCTGAACCACCACCACAACCTGAACCACCTCAGCCTGAACCACCACCTCAACCTGAACCACCTCAGCCTGAACCACCACCTCAGCCTGAACCACCACCTCAACCTGAACCACCACCACAACCTGAACCACCTCAGCCTGAACCACCTCAACCTGAACCACCACCTCAACCTGAACAACCACCTCAGCCTGAACCACCACCACAACCTGAACCACCTCAACCTGAACCACCTCAGCCTGAACCACCACCTCAACCTGAACCACCACCTCAACCTGAACCACCTCAACCTGAACCACCACCTCAACCTGAACCACCACCACAGCCTGAACCACCTCAACCTGAACCATCTCAGCCTGAACCACCACCACAACCTGAACCACCTCAGCCTGAACCACCACCTCAACCTGAACCACCTCAACCTGAACAACCACCTCAGCCTGAACCACCACCTCAGCCTGAACCACCACCTCAACCTGAACCACCACCACAACCTGAACCACCTCAACCTGAACCACCTCAGCCTGAACCACCACCACAACCTGAACCACCTCAGCCTGAACCACCACCTCAACCTGAACCACCTCAGCCTGAACCACCACCTCAGCCTGAACCACCACCTCAACCTGAACCACCACCACAACCTGAACCACCTCAGCCTGAACCACCACCTCAACCTGAACCACCTCAACCTGAACCACCTCAACCTGAACCACCACCACAACCTGAACCACCTCAACCTGAACCACCTCAGCCTGAACCACCTCAACCTGAACCACCTCAGCCTGAACCACCACCACAACCTGAACCACCTCAACCTGAACCACCTCAGCCTGAACCACCACCTCAACCTGAACCACCTCAACCTGAACCACCTCAGCCTGAACTACCACCTCAACCTGAACCACCTCAACCTGAACTAGTATGTGAAGGTGAAGCATAGAGGAGTCTGATCAGCAAACGGTTTTGACAAACATCTTCAGTGTTTGAGTTTTTCCAGCAGCGGCAGCTGAAGGTCACAGGTTTAATTCCTGGAACAGCAGCAGTGCCCTGAAGCAAGGCAGCAGCAGAGTCCAGCTGTCCACTGACACACACACAGCCTCGTCCTCACTAATTAAGATTAATTATCTGCTTGTTAATTTACATCCAGCTTCCTGAGGAGAGACATGACAGGTCAAGGACAAGAGAGACAGCAACAGACGGACAGACAGACAGACAGACAGACAGAGAGAGTGACTTGGTCTCTTCATGGATGAGATAAAATAATGACTCCATAGAAACCAGTCTGTCCCAGTTCACAGTTGGAGTGGGACCTGTCCTGTCCACCTGTCCAGTGAGCTGTTGTCATGGTTACCAGTGTGACCTCATGGTGATGCACTGAGGAAGTTTCTGGAAACAAGTTAAGTCTCACAGAGACAAACTTCAGGGATGGTCATGTCTCTGGTCCAATCGTAGGTCTCGGGCGAAGCTCCCTCGCCGCCGATTGGCCGGCTGGCTGCAGGTGGCGGCTCCTGCTCTCTCCTCCGCCGTTCTGCTGTGCAGCCATGTTTAATTCAGCCGTCCATAATGGAGCCGGCAGGCAGCGTTAGTTATTAAAACACCTTAAAAACAGCTACCGCCCCCTCAGTCCGCCTTAAAACCACTTAGTGGGTTAAATATTAAGGAGAGCTTGTCCTGGAACATTTCCTCCTTAAGTGGCCTCACTAAGTCGAATAATTTAAAGCTGCAGAGTTTCACGCTGACTTCAGTCCATTAAGCAGCTGATGGCAGCGAATCAGGACCTCTGGTGTGTTTAGCAGAAAAATCCTGTTTGGACAAGATATTAAGACGAGAAATGAGTCAAATAACCGTCTGAATACGTGAGCAGGTGACGTCCAGAGAGAGAAATCAAGCGCACCTAAAGCATTAAGCAGCTACGTTAAACAGCTGGGGACCACTGCATACATTACTACTGAGTATTGCTGAGTACTGCACTGTGTGAAAAGTAAGTCATCAATTCAAAATCTTAATTCAGAAAATATACAAATGAATAAACTGCAAAACATAAAACCTGAGCAGGAAAACAGAGAAAAATGTCCCTGACTGTGTTTTACTGTTACTGATGCTAAGCTAATCTGAATTTCACACATTCATCGAGTGTAAAGTACTTTTATTGTGGGTTTTCAAAAAAGTACAATATTTTACTTCATACTTCCTCTATTGACTGTTGCATTGTGGGATTAGTGGGAGTCCATTAACATCTGATTTGTTTTTCTAAGATAAGATAAGATAAGACTTTATTGATCCCAATCCAGGGAAATTAAGTCATTACAGTCAACAAGTATTAAAAATAAAGAGTGTAAAGGGCACAGAACAAAAAATCCACCATATTTATGAACATTATGGACAGATTATAAAAATACTACTTGTTATAAAAAGTACTATTGCCAATATTCTGAGAAAACTGCCACATGTTGGATGTCAGGTCAACATGTATGTGTGTCCAAAACGTTGGTTCATGACCAAACACCTGAGGAGCGAAAGATAACTCCCATCAGCCTCAGCTGCACCCTGTGTTCACTGCTAACTACCCAATGTTAGCATGCTAACATGCTAAACTACGATGTGAACATGGCAAACACTAAACCTGCTAAAGATTAGCACGTTAGCTTTGTCATTGTGAGAGTGTTAGCATGCTGATGTTAGCATTTAGCTCATACAGCCTCACACAGCTGCTAGCATAGACTCAGTGTTTTTAGTTTTTTGACTTGATGTTACTTGTCTTCATTTCCCTAAAACGAAGTGATTCGCAGTTTGTTTTGCACTTTTACTGTTAATGAGACGCGTCCAAGAGAAGCTAGCTGCTGCACTTTGCTGAACGTGTTTATGTCCTATGGATCTGAGAGATGGACAAGCTGCTCAGGACTCAGCGTTGTCTCTGCAGACGTGGACAGACGTCTTCTAATCACATCATCAAAATCTTAAAATCTTTATTTTGTGGCTCGAATATCTTCATTTGTAAGAGCTGTTAGCATCCATGTTACCATACAGATAAACATGATGGAAGGTCAGCAGCTTGACACTGACACAGGTTCAGACCTGACACACACACACACACACACACACACACACACACACACACTTAAACATACAAACACATGAACAGAGGGGGTTATGGGTCGGACAGCATTCAGCCTGCAGCAAAACAGAGATGAGAGGTTTCCTGTTTCAAACCACTCTGACACACATTAATAAACCATCAGTCACACACACACACACACACACACACACACACACACACACTTAACACAACAAAAACACACACACACACACACACACTCAGCATGTTTATGTGATTGGACAGATGAGTGTGTGTTGCAGAAAATAGATGACACATGTTTTGAAAGACAAGTTTAAGCTAGGATCTCTGTGTGTGTGCGTGTGTGTGTGTATGTGTGGTGTGTGTGTGTGTGTGTGTGTGTGTGTGTGTGTGTGTGTTGCCTCATTGGTTATTTAAATGTGAACAAATGGACTCAGATTCATTAGGACAGACAGAGAAAATCCTCGTTAAACTTTGATGCTGATGGTGAATCTTTCAGCAGCTCAGAGCCAACAGAGACTCCTCCACGTGTGTGTGTGTGTGTGTGTGTGTGTGTGTGTGTGTGTGTGTGTGTGTGTGTGCATGAATTATCCAGCCATGACATGAAATATTAAAGCAGACTTCAGCTCTGATCTGCATCACTGGTTCATCTGCTGGAACAGAGCAGTCACATACAGACAGTCAGACGTTCTGTTAGGAACCCTCTGATGACATCATCAGTAAATGATCCTGATACTGACGATCCAGATAATTGCTTTCCTTCGTATTGATCTGAGTGATGTGCAGAAATGAAAATCAGTGTGTGTGTTATGTTGAAAGGTGACACGTATGTATGAACGTGAACACGTCTGTATGTTAAAAAGCTCGTGATGACATTCATATGTGTCTGCTTTAGAAAATCAAAGTGATGTAACCAAAAATAATGTAACAGAAGGACGGTGGACAATATGGACGCAGGGTGAGACCAGAGGAGGCGGAGACACTTTAAACTACCAGCACCTGGTACTTCAACGCCAGTCAGCTCTGACACCAACAGTGGTCCAATATCCCATCATCACCATCATCACCATCATCACCGTCATCATCATCCCCATCATCGTCATCATCATCATCACCATCACCATCATCACCGTCATCATCCCCATCATCATCATCATCATCATCACCATCATCATCATCATCATCATCCCCATCATCACCATCATCATCACCATCATCATCCCCATCATCATCATCACCATCATCATCATCATCATCATCCCCATCATCATCCCCATCATCATCATCATCATCATCCCCATCATCACCATCATCATCACCATCATCATCACCATCATCATCCCCATCATCATCATCATCATCATCATCATCACCATCATCATCACCATCATCATCCCCATCATCATCATCATCATCATCCCCATCATCACCATCATCATCACCATCATCATCCCCATCATCATCATCATCATCATCATCATCACCATCATCATCATCATCATCATCGTCATCATCACCGTCATCATCATCACCATCATCATCCCCATCATCGTCATCATCATCATCACATCACCATCATCACCGTCATCATCCCCATCATCATCATCATCATCATCCCCATCATCATCATCATCATCATCACCATCATCACCATCATCATCCCCATCATCATCATCATCATCATCACCGTCATCATCCCCATCATCATCATCATCATCATCACCATCATCACCGTCATCATCCCCATCATCATCATCATCATCATCATCATCACCGTCATCATCATCACCATCATCATCATCATCATCATCATCACCGTCATCATCGTCATCATCATCATCACATCACCATCATCACCGTCATCATCCCCATCATCATCATCATCATCATCCCCATCATCATCATCATCATCATCATCACCATCATCACCGTCATCATCCCCATCATCATCATCATCATCATCATCATCACCGTCATCATCATCACCATCATCATCATCATCATCATCATCACCGTCATCATCCCCATCATCATCATCATCATCATCACCATCATCATCCCCATCATCATCATCATCATCATCATCATCATCATCACCGTCATCATCCCCATCATCGTCATCATCATCATCACCATCACCATCATCACCGTCATCATCCCCATCATCATCACCATCATCATCATCATCATCATCATCACCATCATCATCATCATCATCCCCATCATCATCATCATCATCATCATCATCACCGTCATCATCCCCATCATCGTCATCATCATCATCACCATCATCACCGTCATCATCCCCATCATCATCACCATCATCATCATCATCATCATCACCGTCATCATCATCATCATTATCATCATCCCCATCATCATCGTCATCATCATCATCATCATCACCGTCATCATCCCCCATCATCACCATCATCACTATCATCATCATCATCATCATCATCACCATCATCACTATCATCATCGTCATCATCATCATCACCATCATCACCGTCATCATCCCCATCATCATCATCATCACCATCATCACTATCATCATCATCATCATCATCATCACCATCATCACTATCATCGTCATCATCATCATCTTCATCATTAAACCTGTGATGTTGCTGAACTTCTCTGTTTGAAAACGTGCTGCAGGTTTTCAGCTGAATGCCACCATGATCGCCATCACACACCGACTCCGGCCAGAGTCCATCACATCACACTAATGGACTGCCAACTGGTCAACACACACACACACACACACACACACACACACACACACACACACACACACTCAGAGGGCGGTGACCTGCTATTACTGAGCTTTTCTGCTTGACTGCAGCCTGGTAATGATGGTCAGCTGTGTGTGTGTGTGTGTGTGTGTGTGTGTGTGTGTGTGTGTGTGTGTATGTCCGGAAACTAGTAATGTGTTGGTTGAGTAACTGAGTGATTGACAGCTACCCAGAGAGAGAGAGAGAGAGAGAGAGAGAGAGAGAGAGATGGAGGGAGGGAGGGATGACAGACAGCGTGACAGCGGAGGAGGAATAGAAATGGAAAATAAAAGGAAAGTGTGAGCGTGTTGACCCGTTTCTTTTCTCGTCCAGAGTTCAAAATCAGACCGACACCCATAAAATGACTGCCCTACACACACACACACACACACACACAGAGCAGGGTTTTAATTAGTGATGTAGTTTTAGTTGAGTGATCAGCTTGTAAAGCTAACAATGTTTGCTGCCCTCTGCAAAAACACAACAGCTAATTTAATTCAACACACACACATGCACGCACACGCACAAACATTACGCACACACACACACACACACACACACACACACAGAGGGCAAATTAACCCAGGTTAAATCAATTTCGCTTTGTTGCTGAATCTGAGCAGCGTGTTGTTCGTTAAAGCTGCGTTTTGTTCTTCTGACTGTGAGTTCATGTGATTATCTTCAACATGAGATGTGTGTTCAGCGTCCAGCACACACACACACACACACACACACACACACACACACACACACACACACACACAGCCTGAAGTCCAAACAGACAAACGCTCTGTGGACGTCAGCAGACCCGTAGTTTCTCTGCTGAGCTCCTTCTTTCAGCATCAAACCTTCTTCACTTGAGGCTTTTCTCAACATGCGTTCTTCTCTGTTCTCGTGTTCTCGTGTTCTTGACAAACGTCATCAGTCTCAGTTCAAGTTCTGTTCCAATTCAAAAGTCTGCGTCTCGCCAAGTACAGTCAAGTACCTGGACTGTTCTTGCCCCTCCCATTTTATCGAGGATGCATCGGGTAGTGACTTGTGTGGACTTGGGGCAGCCACGTATCCCAGAATGCATTTCGTAGCAACGATGGCGGAGGAGAGGACTCACAACTGTAAAGTTACAGGTTCGAAATACTACTGTTTTAGTAGTACGGAGTGTGGTTTTAAGATTATTTTATAACTTCAAATCTGTGGTCGATTCATCGCGATAGCGCGTAGTTGTCATGGGTGGGTGGCACGGTGGCACAGTGGCAACACTGTCGCCTCACAGCAAGAAGGTCCCGGGTTCGAATCTCGCTGCGGGCACTGGGTGTGTCCTCCGCCATGCCTTCGGTGCCTGCTGCTCGAGGAGGGGGAGGGCCTTTCTGTGTGGAGTTTGCATGTTCTCCCCGTGTTCACCTGGGGTATCCTCCGTAAAATATACCCCCACTAAAAACATGCAAGAAGATCACCACCTGACCAATGGTGACGCGGGCGCCGGGCGCCGGTCTGGCTGCCCACCGCTCCTGGTCTGCCGTGGAGGAAGGACGACCAGGATGGGTCAAAGGCGGAAGACAAATTTCACCTCCGTGTGCTGTGTGCATGTGTGTGTGATAATAAAGGGGAATGTCTCCCCCTGATTCTTCTTCTTCTTCTTAGTTTAAAATTTGCTCCAAAGTTTTCAGAGATAACCGGAAGACGAGCTGAGACAGTGATGTCATCAAGTACGCCGCCGTCCCGGTTCAAAACAACCGTCCTGCGTCCTCCCGTCCTGGAGAGACTGTACTCCCAGGTCCAACTCGCTAAGTCCGAACTGCCAAGTTCGTAAGTCCGAACTTGGCGTACTTGGTATCGAGAAACGACCTTTGTCTCTGCACTTCTCCTTCTTCTCCTTCCTTTTCTTCGTCACCATCATTGTCATCATCTTCTTCCTGTTCATCTTCTTCTTCTGCTGCTTCCTGCAGAGCTGAACACAGAGTGGAGCTGACCTGGAGGTTACAGCCGCTCTCTCTTCCTTATGGATCAATAAAGTCGTATCTGATCTTATCTTATCTTGTCTTGTCTTATCTTATCTTATCTTATCTTATCTTAGCTCACACTCTGGGTGTGAACTGAAGCAGGTTTATTGACAGGTTAACTGAGCTGCGCGCTGGCCCTTTAAGATGAGGTTAAAGACAGACGGTCTGGTCCTGAGTGCACCTGAACAGGTGGAGTCACGACCTCATGTGTTAACGAACGCTTCAGTGGTGACAACATTAACTATTTCAATATCATTTTACACCTTCTTCATCGTCATCCCGTCTCTTCTGTCTCTTCATCTGTCTTCCACTTCCTGTCTCTCTTTTGTTCTCTTCTGTCTTCAGTTTGTCTCTAACTTTTCTTTTTCTTCTTTCTCTTC
Organism: Chaetodon auriga; assembly: GCF_051107435.1. Classification (NCBI taxonomy): domain Eukaryota; kingdom Metazoa; phylum Chordata; class Actinopteri; order Chaetodontiformes; family Chaetodontidae; genus Chaetodon; species Chaetodon auriga. Next base: position 324,724 of record NC_135093.1, read on the forward strand.
TCATCCGTCTTCATCTTCCTCTCGCTCTCTCTTCCTCTCCCGCGGTGTCTCTCGTCCATCTCCATCACTCCACATTAGCTCTCTCTCTCCTCTATTACCTCCCTCTCTCGTCCATTAGTAACACCTGAATCCTTCTATTAGATTGAGGAAGTTGGCCTCATAAATTCGCCGGCGTTCTCCGGCTGCGAGCGCCGGCTCACTGTTTTTGATAATGAAAGGATCTGGGCTTAAATTCACATTACCTTTGTGATGTACTTCATGCTTGATCATATCAGGC
>NC_135093.1:330000-332500 GCF_051107435.1 Chaetodon auriga
GACGACACCATGAACGACGACACAACGAAAGACGACACCACGAATGACGACACGATGAACGACGACACGATGAACGACGACACGATGAACGACGACACCACGAAAGACGACACCACGAATGACGACACCACGAACGACGACACCACGAACGACGACACAACGAACGACGACACAACGAAAGACGACACCACGAATGACGACACGATGAACGACGACACCACGAAAGACGACACCACGAATGACGACACCACGAACGACGACACCACGAACGACGACACAACGAACGACGACACAACGAAAGACGACACCACGAACGACGACACGATGAACGACGACACCACGAACGACGACACGATGAACGACGACACCACGAAAGACGACACCACGAACGACGACACCACGAACGACGACACAACGAACGACGACACCACGAACGACGACACCACGAACGACGACACGACGAACGACGACACGACGAATGACGAACGACGACACAACGAATGACGACACCACGAACGACGACACCACGAACGACGACACAACGAACGACGACACCACGAACGACGACACAACGAACGACGACACCACGAATGACGACACGATGAACGACGACACCACGAACGACGACACCACGAACGACGACACCACGAACGACGACACCACGAACGACGACACCACGAACGACGACACCACGAACAACGAGACAACGAACGACGACACCACGAACGACGACACCACGAATGACGACACGATGAACGACGACACCATGAACGACGACACAACGAAAGACGACACCACGAATGACGACACGATGAACGACGACACGATGAACGACGACACGATGAACGACGACACCACGAAAGACGACACCACGAATGACGACACCACGAACGACGACACCACGAACGACGACACAACGAACGACGACACCACGAACGACGACACCACGAACGACGACACAACGAACGACGACACAACGAATGACGACACAACGAATGATGACACGACGAACGACGACACGACGACACGATGAACAACGAATGACGACACGATGACACAACGAACAACGACACGACGAACGATGACATGATGAACAACGACGACACGACGGACAACGAACGACGAACAACGACACTCTGGTTTAAAAAGAAGGAAGGGAGGAAGGAAGGAACGAAGGAAGGAAGGAACGAAGGAAAGAAGGAAGGAAGGAAGGAAAGAGGGAAGGGAAGAAGGACGAGTAAAGCTAATTATAAAAACATCTTCAAAGTCCTCTGGGCCGAGCCAACATCTGGCCAATCAGGTCACTGCTGACAGGTGAACATCATCCACGTCCACACACTGTCACTTCCTATTAGCTCACGCACACACATACACACATACACACACACACACACGCACACACGCACGCACGCACGCACACGCACACACACGCACACAGGCACACGCACACACGCACGCACGCACGCACATGCACACGCATGCGCGCGCACACACACATACACACACATGCACACACACTCTCACACACACTCACACACACACACAAACACACACACACACAGAGAAACACGAACACACACACACACACACACGCACATACACGCACACACACACACACGCACGCACGCACACACACACATACGCACACACACACACACACGCATGCGCGCGCACACACACATACACACACATGCACACACACTCTCACACACACACACACACACACACACACACACACAGAGGAACACGAACACACACACACACACACACACGCAAAGAAAGAAAGAAAGACCCCTAACTCCCTCTTTTCTCTCTTCCTTTATTGCACTCATTTTACATTTACATCTCTCCTCCTCTCTCTCCACCTCTCTCTCCTCCTCTCTCTCCTCCTCTCTCTCCACCTCTCTCTCCTCTCTCTCCACCTCTATCTCCTCCTCTCTCTCTCCTCCCTCTCTCCACCTCTCCCTCCTCTCTCTCTCCTCTCTCTCCACCTCTCTCTCCTCTCTCTCTCTCCTCCTCTCTCTCCACCTCTCCCTCCTCTCTCTCCTCCTCTCTCTCTCCTCCTCTCTCTCCTCCTCTCTCCTCCTCTCTCCACCTCTCTCTCCTCTCTCTCCTCCTCTCTCTCTCCTCCTCTCTCTCCACCTCTCCCTCCTCTCTCTCCTCCTCTCTCTCCTCTCTCTCCACCTCTCTCTCCTCTCTCTCCACCTCTCTCTCTCCTCCTCTCTCTCCACCTCTCCCTCCTCTCTCCTCCTCTCTCCTCTCCTCCTCTCTCTCCACCTCTCCCTCCTCTCTCTCCTCCTCTCTCTCCACCTCTCCCTCCTCTCTCTCCTCCTCTCTCTCTCCTCCTCTCTCTCCACCTCTCCCTCCTCTCTCTCCTCCTCTCTCTCTCCTCCTCTCTCTCCACCTCTCCCTCCTCTCTCTCCTCCTCTCTCTCTCCTCCTCTCTCTCCACCTCCCTCCTCTCTCTCCTCCTCTCTCTCTCCTCCTCTCTCCAGGGAGGG
>NC_135093.1:340000-345000 GCF_051107435.1 Chaetodon auriga
TCTGAACCTGCAGAAGAACGACAAGACACACACACATACACACACACACACACACATTGAATATGTGTGTGTATGCAATGATCTGAAGACTTCGAGTTAGAAAAAAAACACAGCAGCTAATCCGCCCGGCAACAGTGAGCCTATATCCTGTTAGCACACACACACGCACACACGCACGCACGCACACGCGCACACACACACACACACTCACACACACACACACACATGCATGCACGCGCACGCACGCACGCACACACACACACACACACACACGCTGGATAAACAGTGCTGAAAGGATAAACTCTCCTCTCTAATCCTCAGGTGTCGGATTACAGGATGTTATTGGCTGAGCTGACGGCTGGAAGCTGATCTGGTTGGTCAGAGTTTGTTCACTGCCGACGAGCCTTTGAGCAACAACACAACAGTGTGTGTGTGTGTGTGTGTGTGTGTGTGTGTGTGTGTGTGTGTGTTTGGTAGTAAATCAACACGACACACGTCAGTCGACATGAAGTCGGTTCCAGGTGGTTCCGTCCTGCATCGGCCTCTGACCCTCATCACCTGGGTCAGGGCTCAGTCCACCTGCCAGAGCACCAAACCCCGACTCCTGGCAGGTGGTCCACTAAGCCAGGCTGATCCCCACGGATCCTGGTCCAGGAGGGGGTACTGGCCTCTGATCCAGGACAGGCGGCTCGGCCCCACGCGGTCTTCTTTTAATGGATCTCGTTGTCTGTGTTCAGTCACAGAGACTGAAAATAAACCACTTCATAATTAAGAGAGACTGAAGTGAACTGGACCTCCTGAGTCTGAGGAGGACCATCAGGGTCTGCACAGGTGGACCCTCTGCTGGCCTGTCGGTGATGGGGGGGCGTCTCTGTAATAAACCTCTGGAAGTCGGCTCGATGTCAGCTCATATTTTCTATCTCTGCTTTTCTTTCACTTGGTTCTTTTCAAAGTCGATTTTTATTCTGTTTGAACGTTTTATTGCTGCTGGAGAAAAAAAACTTTCAGCTTTTAATATTCAGGAATGTTTCCTGTTTAATATTCTGAATATTTTAGATTCTGAGAGTCGGTCTGTATACTGACATTTATTCAAGACCGTCCGTCCCTCCGTCCGTCCCTCCGTCCCTCCATCTGTCCGTCCCTCCATCTGTCCGTCCCTCCGTCTGTCCCTCCGTCCGTCCGTTCCTCCGTCCGTCCGTCCCTCCATCCGTCCCTCCGTCCCTCCGTCTGTCCCTCCCTCCGTCCCTCCCTCCGCCCCTCCGTCCGTCCGTCCCTCCGTCCGTCCGTCCCTCCGTCTGTCCGTCCCTCCGTCTGTCCCTCCCTCCGTCCCTCCCTCCGTCCCTCCGTCCGTCCGTCCCTCCGTCTGTCTGTCCCTCCGTCCGTCCCTCTGTCCACATATATACTGTTCTCTTCTCTGACGTCAGGAGGAAGAATCAGGATTCACACCATCACATCGTGATGAGTCGAGTTTAACATCGAGTTAAATCTGTTTGTTCTGATCAAACACAAACTCAATCAAAGAAAATCCAGCTGACGTTAAAAGACGTCAGATTTATCATTTGGTTTCTGTCCAGATGTTGACTGAAGAGTGAAAATCACAGCGTCAGTAACAGGAAGTGGTCACATGCCTCAAACCACGTCTCTAACGTCCACCACTGCTTTAATGTCCACGTTTTGACAAACCTGCCAACATCACATGAAAGTTCAGAGACGTGAATCACAGCTGAGGCCTCGTCTGTTTTATGAGAGAAATATGAGCAAATATCTCAGAGTACATCATGTGTGTAAATGTACATACTGTGTGTATTATGGGACGTGACGTGTTCGTCTTGTCAAACTCCGTCTTAGGTTTCTGAACAAAAACACTGGTTAATTTAAAGAGTGTGAATAAAGTTTGATGTTGTATAAAGTAAAAATCAGTCACACGATTAATAAAGTTATTTAGAAAAAGACACAAAGACTCTGCTGCTTCATTCACACCTGAACACACCTTCATCTCTACCTGTTTACAGTCATTTATTCTGTGTGTGTGTGTGTGTGTGTGTGTGATGTCACTATGTCAGACGAATGTGAGGATGTTGCTGCATAATCTGAATGTGTTGTCCTCAGTGTGTGTGTGTGTGTGTGTGTGTGTGTGTGTGCGTGTGTGTGCGTGTGTGTGTGAGGGTGTGTGTTTCACTCCCACACCTCCATAAGGTAAATTGGTGCGACTTCACCTCCACCCTTCCAGCTCCTCCCCCTGCTCCTCCTCCCCCTCCTTCTCCCACAGCCTGAGCTCTGATTGGCTGAGCTCTGTTTGGACTGACACGTCTCTGGAGTGACAGATTGATGAGACGGACGGCGGCTACGCCTGTATTAAACACCTCCACACACACACACACACACACACACACACACACACACAGAGTATTATTAGCATTATTGTTATATTATTAGCATTAGCAGCAGTCGTAGCATTAGCGTTAACAGCAGATCTGAGCTTGATGCTTTAACTGACAAACTAAATGAAGACACTCTGCGTTTCTTTAACGGCTGAAACATTCAGAAGCTCAATCAGACATCTTCAGACCGAACCAGCTCAGACATCTTCAGACCGAACCAGCTCAGACATCTTCAGACCGAACCAGCTCAGACATCTTCAGACCGAACCAGCTCGTGCTCATGACCAGTGACCGACTGGCTCAGGAGTCCAGTACCAGAACCAGTCTGGTTCAGATCAAACCGGCAGTGTTGGAGTTGGTTGAGGTGGAGCACATTTGAACTGAAACTAATGATTCTTTTCATTCTGGATCAATCAGCTGATCATTTCCTCCATCGATCGATCGATCGTTTGCTTTGGAAACATTGTGAAAATAGAGAGAAATGTGGTCACAATGAGCCCAAAGTGACGCCTTCACCATGTTTGTTTGGTCCAAACAGTCCAAAGCTCCACATGATTCCAAACACATTCAGATCATTGAAATCATTGAGAGGAAAAGCAGCAAATCAAACATCTCAGAAGATCAAACATCAATGATTCCACAGCAGAGATCAATGAAACCACTGAAACAAGAGATGGTCGATCATCATCTGTCAATACAGTCATTGATTAATGGACTAAGTCGTTTAAACTGATGGAGTTTAATTAATAGAAAACATCAGATTTTATAAAGTCTTCATGTCTTTGGTGTAAAAGTCTGAATCTGTAAAGTAACTGAAGCCTTCAGATAAATGTCCTGAAGGTAAAAGTACAACGTTTCCTTCTGAGATGAAGTGCAGTAAAAGTAGAAGGTGGCAGGAAAAGTAGCTTGAATTTGTACTTCAGTGAGTACTTGGGTAAAGGTCTGAGGTACTTCAGCCTCGGCTCATGGGTCTGGTTTCAGAGTCGGGTCTGTGCTCACACTGCTCCACCTCCTGCAACAGCTCCTGCTCCTCCCCCTCCACAGAGGTGATGGTCCACGTCCTTAGAACCAGTTTCTGTAGGCTGGGGTCGGCTGTCCTCTGCCTGTCCCCCATAGAGCGACACACCAGCCCAGCAGGTGGTGGGTCCACGCGGCTCCAAGGGCGTTAGCCCAGAAACCAGGAGATGAGATCCCCTCTGAGTCTTGGATCCAGGACAGGTCACTGTTCCATACAGGCTCTGGACTCTGGTACCAGAACCAGTTTCCTGGTGTGACTTCCTGCTGAGGTCAGGTGGAAATCAGCTGATCATTATATTAAGAAAACAAACCAGCGTTCAATAAATTTATCATCACAGTTTAACACGAGCAGACAGTTTTCAAAAACCTTCCAGGCTGAGAGTCCAGATTCCAAATATTTCAAGGGCCAGAACAAGTGTGTGTGTGTGTGTGTGTGTGTGTGTGTGTGTGTGTGTGTGTGTACGTATGTGTGTGATTGATGAAGGCCAGCAGCCAAGGTCAGCCAACACCTGCACGCACGCACGCACGCACGCACGCACGCACGCCGTGTTAACAGTGTATTGTATGAGTGTCAGTTTCTGCTCTGTGATTTATGACCCCCCCCCTTCATGAGCCATCTTCATCCTCCTCCTCCTCCTCCTCTGTACTTAAAGAGGACGGAGTGAATAGTGCAGAAGAAGAAATAAAGGTGAGGTTAATAAAACTGATCCGAAGGTTGAACAAAGGAAGGAAACAGAGCAGGTCCATTGTTAGCTTAGCTTAGCACAAAGAGTGGAAGCAGGTGGAAACTGTTAGCCTCACTCCATCAACAGACAGAAAACCTCTCACAGCGCAGCACTGTTCCTGCAGATTAGCTTAGCATACTAACAGTAGCCAATTAGCAGTAAACACAAAGTCCAGCTGAGGCTGATGGGAATTTTTTTCTGAGTCTAAACAAACAGTTAAGGTTGTGTTTGAACTTCATGTGCAGATGCTGGGAGGTGCTGCTGGTGCACTCTGATTGGCTCCTGGGTTACAGGTGTGTCTGGTACCTCTGTTGAATTTCACCTGATGAAGATCTACAGACCAAACTGTCAACAATGTGCAGGAGCACAGCTGATTCTGGTCAGATGGAGTGTGTGTGTGTGTGTGTGTGTGTGTGTGTGTGTGTGTGTGTGGTTACAGTAACAGCTCTGCAGTGTGTATGAAGCTGCTCTATGATCTCTGTCATGTTTAATGAGCAGGTGTGACCTCTCTCTCACCCCCCCCCCCCCCACCTGTGGTGCGTTCAGGCGTGTCAGATCAAACACGCTCCACATGCAAACCAGGCAAGCTGTGAAATGTCGTCAGTTTCACACGGCGGACGCAGAGTTTCGCAGCCTGTCTGAGCTAATGAACGGATGTTCGTCCATCCAGGTGGAAAGCCGTCTGACGCCAAGTGTGTGTGTGCGTGTGCACATGGGTGTGATCAGTTCAACCTGTTGTAACAGCAGCCAATCACACAGCAGCATTCAAGCTGCTCTCTGATCCCGTTAACACACATCTGTGAACTTCATCCACACACCTGATGCGAAGTCTGACGGAGTGTTCACGTGCCAACGGCTGGTTGACGATCCGCCCTTC
>NC_135093.1:347500-350000 GCF_051107435.1 Chaetodon auriga
CATTGACTGACCAGCCTCATCATTTACCGCAGCTTAATCCAGGTCCTGGTTCCTGAGTCTCAGGAACACCAGAGCCAAGCTACCTCTGCTCAAGTTCTGCTGAAGGCCACAGATCTTAGAGCCAATCGCTGCGTAGTGTTACCTGGGCTGGAGACCACAGCTCGTGTCCCGTCGCAGACCTGCAGTGAGCAGCACCTGAACCGAACATCAACCACACCGTCGTTATGATGATGATCTTTTCCTAAATGTTCACTAAGAGTTTTAGTTGCCTGAACTAAAGCACAGCAAAGTGCTAATACGCAGTAACACCTGATGCAGAGTCAGCACTCGGTCCGTCAGGTGCATTGGATCAGAGGGCGTGGCTTCACACCTGTTCTCCTCCTTTAAAGAAGATAAATTAATCAACCAGTTTCAACAGAATAAATTTTTATCTGCCTCCAACATTTATCCTCCCCTGTCAGCGATCCGACCAGCAACCAATTATGTCATCAACCTGGTATTTAACGGGCCACATAACTCACCAGCATGACGGCACGCCTGTAGACAGTAATATGGAGAGCAGGAGAGAAAGAAACTGGTGGGTAATTATGGAGGTGTGTGTGTGTGTGTGTGTGTGTGTGTGTGTGTGTGTGTTAACCACGGGGGGATACCTCAGCTTCCTGTTAACCAGCTTGTGAAAAGGTTTCCTGAATTAGTTAATAAGCTAAAAGCTATTTTCAAACCAACCTCTTCACCAAATGTCCGAGATGAAGAAGAAGAAGAAAAGAAAAGGATGAACACGGTGAAGGTGAGCCACAAGAAAATGAAGCCAGTTCTACAGTACTTCAGTACCACAAGTGAGTACAGGTGTCCAAAAAGACAACAGGGAAACGGGACATTTAAAGAGCTGCAGATGCTCGGTTTTAGCTCTAAAGTGAAACTTATGAACAATCCAGTCAGAAACATTTTGAAGACAGGAATAATAAAGATGGATTTAGAGCCCAGCAGCCTCCATGACGATGAACCCAAACTAACAGCCAGTCATAGTGATAAAGCCAACGTGTAGCATGCAGTGAAATAAAGACATTTTTGACAGAAAAGACGTCTCGTGAAAAGTGAATACATTTTTTTCAAATATTGAGAAGACCAGGATCCAGGCCTAGAGACAGCCCAGTGAGCCCAGAACCTGAACCGAAGCACCATGAACTGCCACAAACAGAGCTGTAAATATTGTGGTGTTACGTGGCCTCAGCTAGCCAGACTGACGCAGAGCCCTAGTTCAAGAAGGACACGATGAATATCATCTGCAGCCAAGGACAAGAGAAGACAATGACGGAGATGTCACTGAAAGAGTCGTCCTAGTGGAGCAGAACCCTCTGACACCATAGAGCTGCCAAGATCCATCATTTACTGCTGGGACATTGAGCCAGAAGCATCTGAACGAGACAGTAAGCCAGGGTGAGAAAGTGTCACCGAAGCTTTAAACATCTCTGAGAAGAAGCTCACCACAGTATTTTCACCACATCAGAGACAAAGAGGAGGACAATCAGGACCACATCAGAGACAAAGAGGAGATGCACCAGGACCACATCAGCAACAAAGAGGAGGACAATCAGGACCACATCAGAGACAAAAAGGAGGACAATCAGGACCACATCAGAGACAAAGAGGAGACGCACCAGGACCACATCAGCAACAAAGAGGAGGACAATCAGGACCACATCAGAGACAAAAAGGAGGACAATCAGGACCACATCAGAGACAAAGAGGAGACCCACCAGGACCACATCAGAGACAAAGAGGAGGACAATCAGGACCACATCAGAGACAAAGAGGAGACCCACCAGGACCACATCAGAGACAAAGAGGAGACCCACCAACACATTTTGTTCTCTCCTCCTCCTCCTCCTCCTCCTCCTCCTCTTCCTCCTCTCACCTCCTGACACGCGATTACACTGGTACTGATGGTGTTGCCATGGTGATGATTAACACTAATCACCAGAGGATTGTTGTCACTATGGCAACAGCAGGAGCAGCAGAGGTTGTGGTAGGGGATGGGATGGAGGGGGAGGCCCATTTAAAGACATTGGTCACTAGGGAGAGGGGGAGGGGGGTGAGGAAGTGTTTAATATTCAGAGAATTAGAGCTGCAGCAGGAAATGAGAATGAGGAAGAGGAGGAGGCGTCTGATGCTGTTTCATTTAGATTTTATTGTTTTTGTTTGTTACTAGAATCTTTTACTTTTCTGGAAACTTCTACTTTTTGTATTTAATGTTGGTGAAGAATCACATTGTCTCTGTCTGACATCATCAGTCTTCTGTCTTCGAGGACACAGAGGATTTTTTAGTGAACATGGACGCGTTTTCAATATTTTAACCTGTTTCTGATGAAACTCTTTTTTTTTACTTTTACAATCAGTCATTTAGACACTTTTATCCAAAGCGACGTACACATGAACTCACACACCGATGGCACAGCATCAGGGGCAGTTTTGGGTTCAGTATCTTGCCCAAGGATACTTT
>NC_135093.1:357500-360000 GCF_051107435.1 Chaetodon auriga
ACACGGATACATCCATGCACACACAGGCCATGCACTGGTGAAATTTGTCTTCCGCCTTTAACCCATCCTGGTCGTCCTTCCTCCGCGGCAGACCAGGAGCGGTGGGCTGCCATCCAACCGGCGCCCGGGGACCCAGTTCCTTTTGTCACCATTGGTCAGGTGGTGATCTGATGGAGGATGGAGGATACCCCAGGTGAACACGGGGAGGACATGCAAACTCCACTACTCCCCGAGTAGCAGGCACCGAAGGTATGGTGCATGACACGCCCCCGGCGCCCACAGCGAGATTCGAACCCGGGACCTTCTAGCTGTGAGGCGACAGTGTTACCATTAACATTTCTGTCTTACTGTTGTGTTTAATCTGATTGGATTTCTCTGTAGAACACTTTGATTCACATTGGATGTTGGTTTTCATCATCATCAACAACACAGAACAACGTAACGTGAAAATGAAACCTGAAACCTGAAAGACGCCGCTGAGCTAACATTAAGCCAGACAGCTAGCATTTTGTTAACGTCAGCTAACGTATGATTTGACTAAGCAATGACGTGTGTGTGAGGAGACTGCGAGGCTGCTTTGACTCTACAGAGCAGCGGCAGGTCGAACAGGTGTAGCAGGCTCAGGTCGAACAGGTGTAGCAGGCTCAGGTCGAACAGGTGTAGCAGGCTCAGGTTGAAGAGGCAGAGGTGACGCTGATGGTGCTGATGCTGTAGCACGCAGCCTGATCATGGTTCAGTTCTGGGAACAAACACCTTCCACCTGGTCCAGGTACCACCTCTCTATTCAACACAGGAAACAGGAAGTGATCGAGGTTCCACCAGGTTCCGTCTGCTCAGCTGTGATTGGAGCACAGAGCCAAAAGGGGCGGGACTTAGGGAGGGCCAACTGACGATTAATTGAACATTAATCAAGTAGTCACAGTTTGTAGTGAGAATTCAGACACTGTGTGTGTGTGTGTGTGTGTGTGTGTGTGTGTGATGTAGATTAAAGCTCAGCTCATGTTAACGAGCTGCTCTTGTGTTCAACACAAAACATCTGAGATCAGATAACACGCACACACACACACACACACACACACACACACACACACACAGTGTCTGAATTCTCTCATACAAACTGTGACTCCTCTTCCTCCTCATATTCTGCCTCTCTCGACCTCCTCCAGACCTCCTTCTGATTCTGTCCACTCCTCCTCAACCCCTCCTTACACTTTTCCCTCTTCCCTCTCTTCCTCTATCTCACCTCCTCCTGTCACCTCCTCACTCCTCCTCTTCCTATGTCTCTCAGCCTCCCTTTGGCCTCTTTCTCCTCCTACTCCTCCTTTCTTGCCTTTTCACCTCCTTCTCTTCTCCTCTTCATCTTCACCCCTCCTTCTGTCAGACGTGATGGAGGATCAATTTCACCTCCTTTCACTTCTGGACTAAAATTCTAAATACTGCTGCTTCTACTCCAGAGGGACGATCGAGAGAGAGACAGGCAGAGAGAGAGACAGAGAGACAGGCAGAGAGAGAGACAGAGAGAGAGAGAGACAGGCAGAGAGAGAGACAGAGAGAGAGAGACAGGCAGAGAGCTGACTGCAGGATGATCGACAGATATGTTTCACTTCATCTCTCTCTACAGTCACCTGTCTACCTGTCTCTGTCTCACCTGTCTGTCTGTGCCTCTAACAGATAAATTGATCAGGATATTAGAAAATAACATTCCAGCAGAGGAAACTGTCAGCTGATGTTTGTCATCATGCAGATATCACTCTGTGTGTGTGTGTGTGTGTGTGTGTGTGTGTGTGTGTGTGTGTGTGTGAGAGAGAGTGTGTGTGTGTGTGAGAGAGAGAGAGAGAGAGAGAGAGTGTGTTGTAAACAAATAACAGCCGACATTTTTCAAAAGGCACTAGAGAAGAAGAAGCAAAGTGTGTGTGTGTGTGTGTGTGTGTGTGTGTGTGTGTGTGTGTGTGTGTCTAGTGTAGATTATGATGTCGAGAGGTAATAAATTCTACCATCTGACAACCTGCCTTTAGGCCAGCTCATTAGACACACACACACACACACACACACACACACACACACACACACATTGAGATATTGACACAGTGTGTTTCAGCTGGTTAACATCCAGAGAGAGAGAGTCTCTGTGATATGAAGCTGTAACCTCGTACGACCTTCCCTCTGGCTCACACACATGTGTGTGTGTGTGTGTGTGTGTGTGTGTGTGTGATCATTATTCATGAGACAGAGGAGTAACCACAGTACTCAGCCAGTACTGCCAAGTACAGTTACTACAGAGAGATAAATAGAGGTAAAGTTACTGCAGTTTTCACATTGAGTACACACACAGATGGAGTGTCTCAATACTACATACAGTACTAACTGCAGTACTGATGCAGTACAGTGACGTCCACTACAGGACAACAGGAGTGTGTGTACTGCCTTCATTCATAACTGATGTATAATTTACCTCAATGAACACACACACACACACACACACACACACACACACACACAG
>NC_135093.1:365000-372500 GCF_051107435.1 Chaetodon auriga
GATGGTCTGATGACGAAGGTTTCATCCATCCTGATGGATCGATCGATCGATCGATCAGTCAATCGATCGATCGGTCAGTCACAATCTGTGACCTGAAACCTGACGGCTGAGTCTCGTCATGTCTCTACCTAAGAAGATCACCACCTGACCAATGGTGACATAACGCAATTGGGTCCCCGGGCGCCGCTTGGATGGCAGCCCACCGCTCCTGGTCTGCCGTGGAGGAAGGACGACCAGGATGGGAGAAATGCGGAGGACGAATTTCACCTTCGTGTGCAGTGTCCAGTGCATGTTGTGTGATAATAAAGGGGAATGTCTCCCCCTGATTCTTCTTCTTCTTCTTCTTCTTCTTCTTCTTCTTCTACCTGAGAACAGGTGAACGCACACTGTGGTCGGGGCTGTGATTGGTGGATCTTCAGGGGTCCAGATCTGCAGACCTCATCCAGTCCATCGTGTCCTGGCAGCACCACCCTGGAGTACCCATGATGGTCTGGGAGCGCTGGTGAGGTGGCACGTGTAAATGTCATCTGTGACATTGTTTGGATGCAGAGTGGAGTGTGTTTAAAGCTTATTGACAAAGATCAGTGTCACACACACACACACACACACACACACACACACACACACACACTTCCATTAATTTTCTGCACATTTAAAAAATCCTCAAACACTGACACAAAGATCAGCTTTGTCCCAAGTGGGGACACAGTTTTTGTCCCCAATTAACTGGTCTTTAGTCTGAACTGTGTCTCTGAAAGCAGTGAGACACACACACACACACACACACACACACACACACACACAGAGTCATAATCTGATGCTAATAAAGCAGCAGTGTGTTTGGCAGAGGGCCGACTGGTGACCTTTACATGATGATGAAAGACAAATGTCAGGAGTGTAACAGTGTGTGTGTGTGTGTGTGTGTGTGTGTGTGTGTGTGTGTGTGTGTGCGTGTGTGTGTGTGTGTGTTACTGTGACTTTGACTGCTGAAGTTCTGAAACAAAAATAAAACACAAGCAGGAAGAAGAAAGAGAGAAGAAAAAGTCCTCTCAGGTGTGTTCAGTCCAGGTCAGTCAAGAATCAGGAGGTGGACTAAGGCGGACTCCTGTGGACTCCTGTGGACTCCTGTGGACTCCTGTGGACTCCTAATAATACTGCAGTGATGCAGTAGTAAAGTGTACTGATACAGCAGTCTCACAGATACTTCAGTACTACAAATGTTGATCAGGATAAGACGAAGTTCCACAGAAAGAAAAGTCTCTCTCTCTCAGTTCATTTCAGGGCTCGCTCGTCCCATAGAGGATGCTTCTTATCCTCCTCCTCACCTCCTCATCTGTTCCTCTCACTCCCCCTCCTCTCTCCTGTCCTCTCCTCTCCCTCCTCCTCTTCTCTCTCCTTTCTCCTCATCCTCCTCCCTTCTGTCCTCTCTTCTCTCTCTCTCCTCTTCCTTTGCTTTCTCTTTTACTCCCTTCCTCCTCTTCTCTTTCTCCTCCTCCTCTGCTCTCTCTCTTTTGCTCCCTTCCTCCTCTCTTCCTCTTCCTCTCCTCCTCCTCCTCCTCCTCTCCTCTAACCTTGTTTTAAACTCTAACCTTCATTTCATTCACTCGTTCTTTGTCCCTCCTGGTTTCTTTTCATTTTTCCGTCTTCGTTGTTCAAACTGAATTTCAGTCTGTGTGTGTGTGTGTGTGTGTGTGTGTGTGTGTGTGTGTGTGTGTGTATGTGTGTGTTGCTGTGGTGACGGGTAATGGGAAATTGATTGTGACAAAATGACATTACAGACGAACATTTCCATAAGAGTTTATTTACGTCGTGTTACCGTGGGGAACATCATCTCCCGTCATATTCCTTCTCCATCGCCGTGGCGCTGATGTGATGCGTTCAGGTCCGCCCCGGCTGCGGCGGCGGCGGCGGCCTCTGGGGGAATTGAACCTGCAGCGTCCGCTAACAAATGAACAGCCCCGCCAAACCGGCTGCAGTCATCTCTTCATTTAACCCGAGCGGCGCTCCGGCCGCCCCGCGCACTCCAAATCAAGACTTAATTTCATTCCCATGATGCCCTGCTTCAGCGCGGTGCTGGCGTTTGGTTGACGGTTTATTGGCAGATATGAAGGTGGTGCCGCGCCACCGCAGCGCAGTAATTATGGCTGTAATAACCCGACGTTGTCCATGTAAATGGGAACAAATCATATGTATGTATCAGGCTCTCAGGTGGAGCTGGATGGAGCAGGCGGAGGGGCTGATGGGTATTCGATTTGTCTTGTTTTTCCTGCGTCTGCTTCTCGTTAATATCTGAGAGGAAATTCAGCGCCGTCCAATGAGCTGCGTGGAATGTTTTCCTCAGAGTCTGCAGAGACTCGCTTTACATTTCAGACAGTTTGTGAAGCAGCTGGACGCAAAAACACAAAGTTTAGTTAATTTCCACCACTGGTCTGAGCCCAGCGGAACCAGTCTGATCCCAGCGGGACCAGTCTGATCCCAGCGGGACCAGTCTGAGCCCACCGGAACCAGTCTGATCCCAGCGGAACCAGTCTGAGCCCAGCGGGACCAGTCTGAGCCCAGCGGGACCAGTCTGAGCCCAGCAGAACCAGTCTGATCCCAGCGGGACCAGTCTGATCCCAGCGGGACCAGTCTGAGCCCAGCGGCACCAGTTTGAGCCCAGCGGGACCAGTCTGAGCCCAGCGGAACCAGTCTGAGCCCAGCAGAACCAGTCTGATCCCAGCGGGACCAGTCTGAGCCCAGCAGCACCAGTTTGAGCCCAGCGGGACCAGTCTGAGCCCAGCAGCACCAGTTTGAGCCCAGCGGGACCAGTCTGAGCCCAGCAGCACCAGTTTGAGCCCAGCGGGACCAGTCTGAGCCCAGCGGTTGGGTGGTCACTTTAATTCCTTAAAGGAATCGCTGAGTGAACATCAACGACGTCTTAAAGACAAACTGTCATTACATCATCGGTGAAATGCGACGAGACTGAACTCTGCTGCTGAAGTCAATCAATAAATATCATAAACATGTTCAGTCGTCACTAAAAAAGATAAACAATCAAACACTTCACACATCAGCAGGAAAAATGCTAACATGCTAGCACTCATGCTATCTTGGTTTGGACATGTGACCATGGATAGGGGAGACATTTTGGACTTTACAGGTCAAAGGTCAGTCAGACTGGAGGACACAGGCCAGTTCACAACAGGAAGTGACACAGGTGACAACAGGAAGTGACACAAGTGAGAACAGGAAGTGACACAAGTGAGAACAGGAAGTTCACAGGCTGTGTTGTTCCACATAGACGTGAATGGAAAGTGAATCTGGTGCATCCTCTCTGTCCCTCTCATCCTGCTGACGTGATCTGATTGGACAGCTGATCTCTCTGTCATCATCCAATATTAATGAGCTTCTCAGATATTAAGTATTAACGAGCAGCTGAGCTCGTTAATTATTAATGAAGTGGTGAGTTCCTTCATGTCTTAACGACATCGTCCTGTCAGAGAGCATCACGTCACACACACACACACACACACACACACACTCACTCTCTCCTATTGGCCACATACTCACTAATATATTTAATTATTCATGAGGAGGCGGAGTTAATGCATCATTTACACAAACTGATTTGTTTGAATATTGAGACTGGATGAGACATAATGATCTGGATGATGGACTTAAACACACCATTTGTCCTCCACACACACACACACACACACACACACACACACACACACACACACAGAAACTTTCTGTTCCATTAAACGTTGATTTCAGAGAGAACTAAGCGTCATATTTGTGTAGATTAAATGTATTTTAGTCTACGCTCCTGAAGTTTGTTCTCTTCATGTTAAAATGTTCTTCTGTAGTTCAAACACGACAGATAAACTTGAACCATGTTCTTTAATGTGAAAATCCTCTAAAATCAGTGTTTCCTGTCACATGATTTTTTTTTTTTTTTGGGGGGGGGGGGGGGGGGTGAGGGAGAGAGAGAGAAGCTGCTGTTTTATTGATGCTGAACCTCGATCATCCGATTTAGGTGGAAGACATTGAAGTGAAGTCATTAATAATTAATCAGGCTGAACAACAACTGGATAATGGAGCGCTCAGTGTGTGTGTGTGTGTGTTTGTGTGTGTGACAACAACAATAGCCTTTTAGCGGAACATGCTAACTAAAATGTTTCTTGATGTGTTTTTGAAGCTGCATGTCTGTGTCCTGTCACTTCCTGTTTGTTCTACCCTGCTGCTTCTTCCTCCATCATCATCATCATCATCATCATCATCATCAGGAATGAGCTGATGTGTTATTGGTCTGTTCATATTCAGGATATTCACAAAGTTTACCTGCCTGATGTGTCTCAGGTGTGACAGTCTGTCTGTGTGACTGTTATTTCAATCTGCTCTGTTTGTTCTGCAGTGACATCATTTCCTGTGGCCACTTCACAGTAAAAGCCCCTCGGCGTTGAGTTTGTTCAGCTTGTTGGTGTGCACCTGCCACACAACGATTTCCCTCAGGATGAATAAAGTTCGATCTTATCTTAAATTCAGATTACTGTTTATCTCACCTGTGCAAACACTTTTTTAAGACCCAGATTTACTTTTGAGAGACAGTGACATGGACGAAAACATGGACGTCTGACAGCAGCTAACCCTAAGCGAGGACACAGTCTTTACTTTTGAACTCCTCTGTTAGTGTCTTCTTTGTTTTTTATGCTATTCTTTGTAGCGTGTGGTTCATTTGTGTGCAGCTGCTGCAACATGAGAATTTCCCACCGGACCTTAAATG
The DNA here is from genome assembly GCF_051107435.1 of Chaetodon auriga. Taxonomy (NCBI): domain Eukaryota; kingdom Metazoa; phylum Chordata; class Actinopteri; order Chaetodontiformes; family Chaetodontidae; genus Chaetodon; species Chaetodon auriga. The sequence continues at coordinate 369,766 of NC_135093.1, forward strand.
CAGCATCAGTTTATTTTGTTGAGATAGTTTTCAAACCGTCAAGGTGAAAATATTTGTCTGCTTCATTGTTTTAGAAAAACTTTTCAGCCTCTGCCATCATCGTTGGAGTTGAAATTAAAGTTCATGTCCGGGTTTGCTTTTATTTTGAAATTCTCCTCCATGTTTCCTGTCTCCTGTTGGTGGATCAGAAGCAGTTTCAGTCCATCAGGCTGCAGGTCCAATGATATTTTCCTCTATAATTTGAGCTGTCAGCTGGTCTGCTGTCCACACCTCCTCCCCCGCCTCCCCCCCCCCCCCCCCCCCCCCCCCCCTCCTCCTCCTCCTCCTCCTCCTCCTCCTCTCCTCACTGGGTCATTTGTCATGGAGGAAATCACCACTCAAATCTTCCACGGCGGTAATATCTCTGTCATTCATCCTCCTCCCCTCTCCTCACTCGTCCTCCCCCTCTCATCTCTGTGCGATGCTATCAGAGGAGAGGAGGTGACAGTCTATCAGAGCACCTCCTCTCTGCTCCCCTGATAACACTCCACTGCTTATAATGTTAAGAAGATGATAAGAAATAATAGTCTTTCTTCCTTTCATGTAGCGGTTGGTGAGGAACTATCAGGGCCGAGGAGCCGACATCCATCACCTGCTATTTATCAGCGCCGAGCGGCCGACGGACCGCGGCAAAGTTTTATAACAGAAGAAGAAAAATAATAACTGAGCTGCAGAAACAATCATCAGATAGATGGAGGAGGCCGTTATTAGATTAAAACTCCTCTGACAGTCGGCCTCAAGTCCTCACATCAACATTTTATCTGCTCAATGTGTCCAGAAAAAAATAAACTCTGTGATGGAAGCAAAGATTCAGCAGCAGTTTGTAATTTGGAGCAACAGTCCTGCAGAAAGAGCACGATGAGCTCCTGAGATTCACCCCAAATCACTACAGCATGACTGAAAACTACAAAACACAGTCCAGGACCAGGTCTGTCGCCTGGTGCTGGACTTCAACCAGAATCAGACTGCAGCAGAACTCAATGCGAGCTCAACAAACCCTGAAGAGGAAACATCGTCTCACTGACACGTTAGTCAGACGCTTCAGAGCAGATTTCACCAAGAGGGAAGTCTGACGTCATCAAGAAGGAAGTCAAATGTCACCAAGAAGGAAGTCAAATGTCACCAAGAAGGAAGTCAGACATCACCAAGAAGGAAGTCAAACACCATCAAGAAGGAAGTCAAACACCATCAAGAAGGAAGTCAGACATTAACAAGAAGGAAGTCAGACGTCACCAAGAAGGAAGTCAGACGTCATCAAGAAGGAAGTCAAATGTCACCAAGAAGGAAGTCAGACATCACCAAGAAGGAAGTCAAACACCATCAAGAAGGAAGTCAAACACCATCAAGAAGGAAGTCAGACGTCAACAAGAAGGAAGTCAGACGTCACCAAGAAGGAAGTCAGACGTCATCAAGAAGGAAGTCAAATGTCACCAAGAAGGAAGTCAGACGTCACCAAGAAGGAAGTCAGACGTCATCAAGAAGGAAGTCAAATGTCACCAAGAAGGAAGTCAGACGTCACCAAGAAGGAAGTCAAACACCATCAAGAAGGAAGTCAAACGTCACCAAGAAGGAAGTCAAACGTCATCAAGAAGGAAGTCAAACGTCATCCAGAACGAAGTCAAACGTCACCAGGAAGGAAGTCAGACGTCATCAAGAAGGAAGTCAAATGTCACCAAGAAGGAAGTCAAACGTCATCAAGAAGGAAGTCAAATGTCATCAAGAAGGAAGTCAAATGTCATTTTAAAGAGACGGCAGGAAGTCAAACCTCACCAAGAAGGAAGTCAAATGTCATCAAGAAGGAAGTCAAACGTCATCCAGAAAGAAGTCAAACGTCACCAAGAAGGAAGTCAAACGTCACTTTAAAGTGATGACAGGAAGTCAAACGTCATCAAGAAGGAAGTCAGACGTCACCAAGAAGGAAGTCAAACGTCATCCAGAAGGAAGTCAAACGTCACCAAGAAGGAAGTCAAACGTCACTTTAAAGTGACGACAGGAAGTCAAACGTCATCAAGAAGGAAGTCAAACGTCATTTTAAAGGGACGACAAGAAAGAACCACCTGCTCCAGCTCACACCTGTTCAGGTACGGACACTAGAGTGTGTGTGTGTGTGATTGACCAGTCACAGTGAGCTCCTCCCTCCTCGTTTACCCCACACAGGAAATCAAACGCTCCTCACACACACACTCCTTATTCAGTCTGTGTGTGTGTTTTATGCTAATTGTGGCTGACTGATGGAACTGTTAAACACCTGAACCACCTGAGAATACAGACACACACACACACACACACACACACACACACACACCTACACACATCAGGAGCTATTAGTATACAGGATAGCAGTTTCATCGTGTGTGTGTGTGTGTGTGTGTGTGTGTGTGTGTGTGTGTGTGTGTGTGTGTGTGTATGTCTTACCTCAGGCATACTCTCCAGCCAATCAGGTGAGACCAATCCTACTGGGTTTTAATTAGAGAGAAAATACACCTGTCTGTCTGTTATGAAGCAGCAGACAGGTGTCTGCGTGTGTGCGTCTGTGTGTGTGTGTGTGTGTGTGTGTGTGTGTGTGCATCTGTGTGTGTGTGTGTGTGTGCATCTGTGTGTGTGTGCCCATGTATTCCTCACATTGTGGGACCTTCCTTATGGGGACAAAATGCAGGTCCTCACAATATGAATCATTACATTTTAGGATGAAGACT
>NC_135093.1:377500-380000 GCF_051107435.1 Chaetodon auriga
TTATGTACAAACAAATCACATTTCTCACTGCTATTTGGAACACCACTTTGCGATAGGTTGTTTGCTGTCACGTGACATTAAATTCAGATGGAGGGCAGGAAGAGAAAAGGAGTGGACGAGATGAAGGAAAGTTCTTAATGGGCGAGTTTACAAGAAATTATGAGAGAAAGGTTCAAACAGAAAACTATTAACCAACTGGGCTTTTCCCAACAGTTAACAATCCATTTGTTCTGGCCTTTTTCTTCTCTTGCATTTTTGATGGTGACGGTGTTATCGGCTCATGGTTTTAGGGACACAGCGTCTCAGGTTGCGGTCTGAAAATAAGTGTTTTGTAATGAACATTTTAAGGTGACTAAATGCCATTTACCTGTGAAAGAAAAACTCAGGGATGATAATCATTTCATTAATCAATCAATCATTTAATGATAAATAACTGATCACCTCAGTGAAACATTTCGCTTCTTTGAATTTTTACTTTGTCCATTTTTGAAATGACAGAAAGTAAAATCAGTTGGATGAAAACTTTTCTAACTGAAGAACGTTTTAAAGTTTGTCTCTGCTCGTTAAGGGGGTCAGGTGAGTCTAAATGATCCAATCAGATCACTAATGAGGAAACAGGTGGGTTAACGAGCTGGACGTGTAGGACACACACACACACACACACACACACACACACACACACACACACACTTGTGTCTGTGTTAGCAGCTGATGTAAACATCCAGATTGGATGATTAGACAAGGTGAGACAGGTCAGACACACACACACACTCAGAGGCAGAGTGTGTCAATGCTCACCGATCAATGGCAGGCCGATCAATAGGTCACGTATCGATCAACAGTAATGGAGAGCATCAGTCTGAGAGAACGAGCTGCAACTAAACAGAGAACGAGGGAGGAACTGAAGACTAAATCTGAGCTCAGGTCTGAAATCACTTTTAGTTCAAGCCTCAAATATGTTTCACTTTATTTGGTTGATCTTAAATGAAACACGGAAACTATAAAATCAAATAAAACGGTTCAAGAACGACGAATGAGAAGTGAAAACGTGCAGATTGAGTTGAGGACAGATGAGCTACGTTCACACAATTGTCGCCTTTGATGCTCGAAAAGCTTTTACACCAGTGTTGAAATGAGTTCCGGTTCGGACGAAACATCATTTGAATTATTATTGATGAAGATTTCTGATGGAACGAGCTGTGAAACATACAAACAAACGTCTGCAGACGCTGATGTCCACAGTTCATTTAATTATTCAATCCAGCCAACCCAGAAGAACCCGTTAGCAGCTGAACAGTTGGTCAGTAAACAATCGCACGGTAAACAGTTGACAGGTAAACAGTTAGCAGGTAAACAGCCAGCAGGTAAACAGTTAGCAGGCGAACACTTAGTAGGCAAACAGTTAGCAGGTAAAGAACCAGCAGGTGATCCGTTAACAGGTAAACAGCCAGAAGGAAAACTGTTAGTAGACAAATAGTTAGCAGGTAAACAGTGAGCAGATAAACAGTCAGCAGGTAAACAGTTAACACATGATCAGGTGGCAAGTAAACAATCATACGGTAAACAGCCAACAGGTTAACAGTCAGCAGGTAAGCAGCCAGCAGGTAAACAGTCAGCAGGTAAACAGTTAGCAGGCAAACAGTTAGCAGGTAAACAGCCAGCAGGTAAACAGTTGGCAAGCAAACAGTTAGCAGGTAACCAGCCAGCAGGTAAACAATCACACGGTAAACAGCCAGCAGGTCAACAGCCAGCAGGTAAACAGTTAGCAGGTAAACAGTTAGCAGGTAAACAGCTAGCAAGTAGTTAGCAGGTAAACAGTCAGCAAGTAAAGAACCAACAGGTAACCAGCCAGCAGGTTAACAGTTAGCAGGCAAACAGTTAGCAGGTAAACAGCCAGCAGGTAAACAGTTAGCAGGTAAACAGTCAGCAGGTAAAGAACCAACAGGTAACCAGCCAGCAGGTTAACAGTTAGCAGGCAAACAGTTAGCAGGTAAACAGCCAGCAGGTAAACAGTTAGCAGGTAAACAGTCAGCAGGTAAAGAACCAACAGGTAACCAGCCAGCAGGTAAACAGCAGGCAAAGAGTTAGCAGGGAAACAGTTAGCAGGTAAACAGTCACACGGTAAACAGCCAGCAGGTCAACTGTTAGCAGGTAAACAGCCAGCAGGTAAAGAACCAACAGGTAACCAGCCAGTAGGTAAACTGTTAGCAGGTACAGTTAGCAGGTTAACAGCCAGCATAATTTAGATTTATTACCTGCAGGTGAAATCTGATGACCTAAACAGGAAGTGGGAGAACCAACTGGATTTATTGAGGGGGAGCCCAGACTGTACTATGTGGAGTACAGAGGGGGGTTTGAGTGGTGAGGGGACGTCTCTTTAAACAACATATTGCTGATGCTGTTGTTCGTATTTCCGAGTCAGTCAGGTGGGAAAATGATTTAACAGGAATTTTAAACATTTACACTTTTAGTCGTGGGACTGTAGCTTTCAACCATTTCA
>NC_135093.1:385000-387500 GCF_051107435.1 Chaetodon auriga
AGTTCATTAATCGTCTCTCTGTTTTCTGTCCCCGGCAGAAAAAACACATTTAATCATCACTTTTAAACAGAATGAAAGAAAAGAAAAGATATGAAACATAAGTGATAAGAGCCTCCTGCAGAAACTCATTCTGGATGAAAGAAAACAAGTCGTGTTTCCAGCTTTGCTGAACGTTTGCAGAAAACAAATATTCACGTTACACGACGATAAATCTGACGGGCGAGGACATCCGTCAGTGAAGACGACGACTTCTGAGTGAGACAGCAGAAGAATCCCAAAATGTCAGAACGACCACGTTCTTCTTCTTCTGCCTCCTGCTGCTTACAGGTGCTTCAGGAGAAGTAGCCAATCAGGTGTCATCACCTTAGAGACGCACTAAATGTTTTTGTCACATGATGAGAGGTGGAGGTGGGTCTGTGGTGATGCTCCGCCTCCACCTCCACGCTTCACATTAAAACCCAAACTCAACGTTATGCAGACGACACCCACGTTTACCTTCTGCTCTGCCTGAAGCTCCAAACAAACACACGGCTGAACGAGCCGTCATGTGACCGTGACAATGAGGACGGAAGGCTGAGTCAGCGCTCCGAGAACCAAAACCACGTCAGAAACCTTGCTGGAGACTCAGAGTTCAGAGAGAACGTCGAAGTTCTACCATCAAAGTGAAAGTCAGAGGATTCTGGTCCAGGCAGGACGCGTCCTGCTGGGTTTCCTGCAGGTTACTTCACTGTCATGGTCTTTCCGCAGGTCTCAGCAGCTCTCAGGTTCCTGAGCTCCTAACCAGGACCAGAATCCGTTTCTGACCGCCTTCTACCACGTGACCCTCCAGACGAGACCTGTCTCAGCAGAGCACACCTGGAATCCATCTTACAGGTGAACCAGACCACCTTGAAGTCCAGGTTCAAAGCTTTGATGTTTTTGAATTCTGACCATGAACCTTTTCAGCCTCCTCACGAATTCAAGTCTCAGCTCGAGACTTTTTCATCTGCTCTAGAAATGCTTCCAGTCTTTATCGTTTCAGAGTTTCTGTACATTAACGTCGTTTTCTGTTTGTTTTGTGTAAAACTCTTCGATGATTGAAGACGCCTCAAACTCCAGGACCTGAACCCATGAAGGACTGAGTGTCTGAGGCTCTGCCCTCTGTTTGCATCCTACCTGATGGATCGCTCCGAGCAGATGATCGCTGATGATCGCTGTCTGGACCACACAGCCCGGGTCCATCGTCCTAGCTCCTCTCCTCCTCTTCCTCTCTGGACCCTGTGGTCTCCTGTTTTTATCTGATTATTTTTGACATTTAGCTCTCGTTCCGTCTTCAAGTAGAATCATCTACGTCTAAAACGTCTTTCTGACTTTTCTGACATTAGACAACAACATTTAGCTGATCGAGCGAACGATGCAGTGAAGACGGAAACTAAAGTGACATCAAAGAAAACCTGAAAACGTGACTTTGAAACAGTCAGCTGGTTTAAGAGGATCGTCAGCTGAGACTTGGAACCTCGTTGAAACGTCTTGTTTGCTGATTAAACTTATTAAACTGGAACCTCAGGTCACCAAAGTCGGCTTATTTGTATTGTGGTCAGAACTTCAGGCCCTTTAGATTTTGGTATGTTCGTATTTTCTCTCCTGATAAAACGTCCTGAAAGAAAGCACAGAGTCTGTCAGAGCGACCTGCTGACTTTATTTACTGTGAGGAAATCATTTCAGTACAGCCAAACAGTCATTCAAACAAGATTTACATTAAAAACAACCAAAACAAAAAGAGTGGAGCCGATTGGACCATCAGCTTTGATTGACAGCGCTATAAATGTGTGAAGACATTAACGTTCAGTTTTTTTTTTGGATACAAAACGATGGTTCATTTCCAGTGTGGCACCAGCACATACACACACGTCTAAAACCCCATGAAGACGACATGACGCAACATCCATTTATACAAAAACAATCTGAGATATAAATACACTATTTATAATCTGTATGTTACAAAAAGAGTTTCCCTCGTGAGCTCAGTGACGGGCGGGGGGGCGTGATCAACCACAGTGACGTATAAATATTCAGCCAGCTACAACTTTGGCAAAAATCACAAAACCCACAGAGAAAACACGGGGGCGGGACTTCGAGGTACACGGGTGGGGTTTAAGTGCTCGGGGCGGGGCTTGGGAACGAAGAGGAGGAGCTAGAATAAAAAAGACAACAAGAAGACGGATAGTCACAGTCATCAGGATGCAGGGTTTTTTACAGTGCGAGCATTACAAAGAAAAACATAGAAAAAAATAATAAAAACACAGACAGGCAGGGGGCGGGGCTAAAGGAGGAAGGGGCAGTGACGGAGGAAGAAGTTTTCATTCATTTTGCTTTCTTTTAGTCCATCATTTACACTGAGTTTATAGAAACGATTAAAGGCCCCAAATTTCAGATCTTTATTGACTCAATTCATGTGCAGACAATAGTGGAATCTGATTGGCCGACAGCAGAAGAGCTGGAGGCTTAGGAGTTTCCTGTA
>NC_135093.1:392500-395000 GCF_051107435.1 Chaetodon auriga
TAGTAGTAGTAGTGGTGGTGGTAGTAACAGTGTAGTAGTGTATTTACCTTGATACTTACTGCCGTAGGGAGAGTTGGCAGACGACCCGTTGAGGAAACCTGGAGATGTTGCCACTCCGAGGTTTGGCATGCCGGTGTTGCCGTAGCCATTCATGCTGTTGCTGACAGTGTTGCCATAGTTACTCTGTTGAGGGGTGGAGCTTGGTACGTATCCCCGCGGTGACACGCTGCTGGTGTTACGACTGTAACCAACTGAAAGAGCCAACATCACAGGTTCAATAATACTGCAGTAACCTGCTGCTCGCTGCCTGTAATGGTACCACCATGTGGTTCACACGTTAACCAGTGCTCCCAGTTCAACACGTCCTGAGACCTCCATCTTTTCTGAACCTGAACCAGGTCCAAACACAACCAGAGACACTTCACCTTCACTGTTTTACTACCAGGCGACAAAATCGAATGAAAACTACAGATTTTTTTTTTTCACTTTGGAAAAGTTTCTCTGATGTTTTAGTCAAAATGATTTTTTTTTACATTTTCTTATTCTGAGACAACTTAGAAATATCATGTGAGATTTTTTTTAAGGTGGATTCATTTGTGGACTTTTTATTAGGAAAACGAAAAGGTTCTATCTGCGAGCCAATCAGAACTTTAATGTTCACATGAGGACCAATCAGGTCCTGCGTCTTTGTCCTGCCGTCTCGCCGCCCAGCGACTGACTGCTCGGTGTTAACTGACCTTCAGCAGATGAACCAGCCAACGTCTGATCTACAGAGAACATCAGGAAACCGTCTCATGTCGGGACATAAAACGTTTTCAGGTTCAGGATCGGACAGTTCAGGAACGTCAGAGATTCCCAATGAATCATGGGTCAGATGAGGGTCACATGACCACCAGAGGAAGCTCAGCTGATAGGAGGCGCCACATGGCGTCCATTCAGAACAAACTGATAGGACGCTGTACCTGTGTCCCTGCAGGCGTTCAGAGCAGCATCAGCCGTGGTTTGACTGGTTAAAGAGGGACCTGCTGGTCTACTCTGAACCGTAACGTCCTGGTTTGAATTCAGCTGGGACCTTTGATCCAGGTCTTTCCCAACTTTCTCACTTCCTGTCACCTATCTGATAGACAGACATTCAGATGAGTGTGTGTCATGTGACCCTCATCCTCTCTGTCCTGACCGTCTTTCACCTGCAGCTCCGTCCTCCTCAGTACTGCAGTACTCCTGACCTACTTGTACATGTACCTTGCGTTGTGTCAGAGACGTTGACGGCCAGCTGTCCACTGAAGGAGTTAACTCCCATCATGCCATGAGAGGTGGTGTTGCCTAGCGATGGGATCTGGTTGTGGTTCCTGGGAACGCTGTAGAGAGCTTCGGCGATGTCGGCCGCTCGTTTCAGGATGATCTCCTGCAGAGAAGAAGAAGAGTTTCACGTGATGTACATCACGTTTTCACATTTTCTTCAGTCTCTGACAAACATCTCTGCGATTTTTCTAAAAACAAATCAACCTCAGGTACGCGTTGATACGTGGTCCTATGTGGTCATACATGTTGATACGTGGTCCTACGTGGTCCTACGTGGTCCCACGTGGTCATACATGTTGATACGTGGTCCTACGTGGTCCCACGTGGTCATACATGTTGATACGTGGTCCTACGTGGTCCCACGTGGTCATACATGTTGATAAGTGTTGATACATGGTCCTACCTGGTCATATGTGTTCCCACGTGGTCATACGTGTTGATACGTGGTCCTATGTGGTCATATAAATTTAATTGACCTGGCTCTGACACATCATGTGACCATGATGGCTCCTTGAACAGATGTACGTATGTCGGTTTCTTTGCACTGACAAGGATAAAAAGACCATTATCGTATAAACCGAGATTATTATTGTTCACGATGCTGAAGCCTGTTCATCTGGAATATGATCTTCAGCAGCCACAAACTGTCTTCTTCTGTCTTTTGTCCCATCTGAATGGATTTTATTGATTACTGTCTGTCTTTCTGCCCACCTGTCCGTCTGTCTGTCTGTCTGTCTGTCCAGCTGTCCATCTGTCTGTCTGTCTGTCTGTCCATCTGTCCATCTGTCTGTCTGTCTGTCTGTCTGTCTGTCTGTCTGTCTGTCTGTCCAGCTGTCCATCTGTCTGTCTGTCCATCTGTCCATCTGTCTGTCTGTCCACCTGTCTGTCTGTCTGTCTGTCTGTTATATTTTCACTCTTCAGGTTAAACATGTTGACAGAAGATTTATGTTTCTGCTTCACAGTAAAAACACACATACATGAAAACAACATGTGACGTTAGACACACACACACACACACACACACACACACACACACACACACACATACAGGGTGCTGTTATTGTTGTTACTACAGTTGGATTTACATTGGTTTGCAACCTCTGTTCAAGGTTACCCTTTCACTTCAATAGACCTGTGTGTGTGTGTGTGTGTGTGTGTGTGTGTGTGTGTTTTCGGGGTGATTAACTGGTGGGTTGAG
>NC_135093.1:400000-402500 GCF_051107435.1 Chaetodon auriga
GTCCAGGTCCAGATCCAGGTCCAAGTCCAGGTCCAGGTCCAGGTCCAGATCCAGGTCCAGGTCCAAGTCCAGATCCAGATCCAGATCCAGGTCCAGATCCAAGTCCAGGTCCAGGTCCAGATCCAGGTCCAGGTCCAGATCCAGATCCAGGTCCAGGTCCAGGTCCAGATCCAAGTCCAGGTCCAGGTCCAGATCCAGGTCCAGGTCCAGGTCCAGGTCCAGATCCAGATCCAGGTCCAGGTCCAGATCCAGATCCAGATCCAGATCCAGGTCCGGATCCAGATCCAGGTCCAGGTCCAGGTCCGGGTCCAGATCCAGGTCCAGATCCAGGTCCGGGTCCGGGTCCGGGTCCGGATCCAGATCCAGATCCAGATCCAGATCCAGATCCAGGTCCAGATCCAGATCCAGATCCAGGTCCGGATCCAGATCCAGATCCAGGTCCAGGTCCAGGTCCAGGTCCAGGTGAAGCAGCTTGAAACCCGACACTCAAACTGTTTCTACCGACCTGTCAGCTCAGCATTAGCCCCAGGCCTCTATTTGAATACGTGTTAGTGGCCTGAAGACAAGACGCAAAGATGAGACATGATGAGACAGAAATGTCTCCTCTGTCCTCCCCTAAAACCTTTATCACTGACCAACGAGCCCGAGCTCGACCCGAGGACGATAAAATACGATCGTCTGAGGTTTTCCTTCATTAAACAAACCAGAAAGAAACGTGAAAACTGCAAAAGCTTCAGTAGAGACTGATACACACACACACACACACACACACACACACACACACAGTAGATAAACAGTAGAATCAGTAGATGCAGCTGATGGTTATCGGGACTCTGAGCAGCCAACCAGAACACAGACTGATGGAAGAAACACCAACAACAATCAGAGACTGTGTGTTTGTACAAAACGATTGTCTGAGTGTGTGTGTGTGTGTGTGTGTGTGTGTGTTACCTTGGGCAGTCTCTCTGGGTCTCCGGGGTGACGGGGGATGACCTTCTGTAACCTCTGGAAGCCGTAGTCTATGGTCGGCTCGTTTAACGCTGTGGAGGAACAAACGTGTACTTTTACTTTGATACTTTAATACATTATGCTGAGAATACCTCTGTAATATTTTGGATATGTGGTATTTGTACTTCAGCTGAAGTAAATGATCTGAAAGCTTCTTGGTGTGTGCTCATGTGACACACATGAATGTCTCTGCAGGCCCACTCAGCCAGGGGCATTATGGGTAACAAATATAAGCTGTGGTGACTCATGGAGGAAGCTGATTGGTCGATTGAACCGCGTTTGAATGACAGAAGAGAAAATGTCAATATTAAAAGAGGCTGACTGGTTTAAAGAGGAGCAGACTGGTTTCCAGTGGAGTCAGCTGTCTGTCTGCGAGACGCCGAGGGACGAGACGAAGCGTCCCCGAGTGAGACCGAGCTGGTTTCACACACAGCCGCCGACAGGCCCCAAAGCCCAAAACACCAATCAGGAGCAGTCTGTGGAGTTAACGCATGCAGCAGAATGTGAAGCACATCTCTGCTCTCTGATTGGACGCTTTGAGTCTGACACACTTCCTCTTTTCTCCTCTCACGGCGTTTACAGTTTAAAGTGGCTGGGAGGTGATAAATCAGAGCGTCAGTGAACGCAGCAGAGCGCAGTGCGAGTGTGTGTGTGTGTGTGTGTGTGTGTGTGTGTGTGTGTGTGTGTGTGTGTGAAGTGCATGAATCATAATCCCGTCTTGGTTCAGCTGTGTTTAACAAGCTTTAGACTGACTCTCCTATACATCACAAACAGTGTGTGTGTGTGTGTGTGTGTGTGTGTGTGTTCAGTCCTTGAAGGCTCACAGGGCGTAACAAGAAGCAGTTATAGGAGCGTGTTAGCTCTCCAGATGTCTGTGTTATCTACAGCCTGCTGTGTGTGTGTGTGTGTGTGTGTGTGTGTGTGTGTGTGTGTGTGTGTGTGTGTGTGACCTTGTGTTGTTGCCTGTTTATTATCACCTGTGTGTCTGTTTAACCTGCCGTCTGTCCGTCTTCTTCCTGTTAAGTTGTCTTTTGTCCTCCAGGTGTTTTTTGTTTCACCTGATCAGAATCGTATCAAACGTCTGATTGATCGTTAACAGTCTTTATTGATCAGATCAGACTGCGTGTTGTGAACAGACTGCCGTCATGTGATCAGTAAACACCTGGATGTTTTCACCTCTCAATAGCTTCCTCTCAAGCCTTCATCTGATTGGTTAATTGGCGGCCATGAAGCGCTCTGAGCGACTGTGTGACGGTCCGATCAATAAGCTCTGAGTGTGGTAACAGCATGCCATTTTCTGTTGTTGGTTGTCGATAGAGACGTGATCGGCGTGTATTGATCTGAAGTGACGTGAGCAGCTGAGGCTGATGGGAACTGTAGTCGGTTTCGTGGAAACTTTCAGCATTTTGGGGAAAATTTCATATTTTTTCTCCTGGTTTTATTTCATGGGAACTTATTTCCTGCAGCGTTGGAGGAAATATTTAGATGAGCT